>NW_017805009.1:1480005-1503601 GCF_001891065.2 Hippocampus comes
GGTGTGTTGGGGTGTGTGGGTGTGTGTGTGTGTGTGGGATCGGGTTTTGGGAGTGGGGGGGGGGGCAGTGGAGCAGGGGGCTAGTTGAAGGTGGGAGCTGATACATCTGGCTCATAGATGAAGTTCGCCACCGTAAAGCAGGATTAAAAGAGCTTTTCAGATTCGGTTAGTGGGCTGTGAATAGCCAGCAGATCAAAAACAAGCCATATTGTGTGAAGGCCACGTTCACGTGTGAATAGGAATAATGCTTAGACAACTGAGCTGATAAAATAGAGTAGATAGCACTGCGAGACATATTGTGAGTTGCACACGCTAGTCACAAATCATCATCTGGGTCACTGGGTCAGTATCACTGTAAAGTGTTGTTGGTGTTCTCATCAGATTCACGCAGTCATCGTGAAATTGCATTGAATCGATCGCATCTGCACTATTGCGGTTGTCTCAAAAAAACGCTTCGCCTCTCACCTGAGTGGGCTTATCCGCTCATGAAAGAAAGCTTGGCTAGGATGACACGATGCAGTCCAGAGAGTTTTTTAAGACATGTTTTCTTCAATTTCTAAGGCTGCATGATTTTGGATGAATATGTGATATGCGTTATGGGTGTTGAATGTCGCAATATTGATATGATTGCAATATTTAAAGTGCACCTAAAGAAATGACAATATTTTCGAGAATTTAAAAGGTTAAAGTCAGATCAAAGCATACAATTCCATATGAAATGTTTGTTTTGTTTGTTTATTGTTTATTGAACATAAAAACATATAATTGCCTGTCTTTGCATAACGTATGTTGCTCGGGCATTTATGGCAATATTTTTTTTGGTATATAGTGCAGCCCTATTTTATACCTTTTTTTATTGTATGAACATGATTTTTTGTATGTATGTTCCCGATGCTGCTCTGCTAACTAGTGTGTGCAGTAAGTGTTTAAATGACACAAAATCTGTTTTTTGCATGGTTATATTTTCCACAAATGATTTAATAAAATGAGTCATTTTGATCACGTAGATTCTATTTTCTCAGTCATACTGAAGATTTTGCACGTGTCACTGAAATTGTTGTCTCCCCTGTCATGAGTGCTCACTTTTATTATGAACAAATTTGTTATGTTTTTGTTTGGTTACGTTTGGTTTTGTTCCCTCATGCGCCCTTTTTGTCACCACCTGTTCTCGTCGTCAGTGTCCCTTGTGTTTAGCCAATCAGCTCCCTCAACACTTTGTGTCTTGTCCAGGTGTTTCTCGTTGTCTCGTCACTTTGCTTGTATTTCGTTCCCTGAGTTCCGTCAGTCTTCGTTGGGTCATCGTGAGTTGTGAGTATGTGAGTGTCTGTGTGCTCCGCTCCTGTCACAGGTTTCGTTTGTAACTTTGGCTCCTTGTGATTTCCGGGACTTTGTTTGAGCACTTGTAGTTAGTAGTTTTCCAGTGTACTCCTGTTTGTATTTTTGTTAACCCATGTGCTGCAGTCGATCTAAATAAGTTTATATAACGCAACATACAATTTTACAAAAATTGTAAAAGTATTATTCCTGAATATTTATTTCACTTTCAACCACTCGACATGTTCAGTGGCATCAGTGCTATACATACACATATAGTTCTTATTTTTTTCTTTGTATTTTTGCCCTCTATGGACAATAAAAGCGGTATTGTGCTATGACCAAAACATAAATATAAATCTATATAAATAAAACATGAATTGGAATATTTCATATCACACACTTTTTATGCTGTGTCTTTGATTTAAAGATGACAATACGCAAAAATCTGCAAAAATTGTAGAAATTGTAACATATGGGGTAACCCATGTGTTACAAACATCGTAGAAATTGCAGCACAAGGGGTACATACATGTTGGTCAGTTCCACCCTGCTCCTCCAACTGCCATCACGCAAAACGTGACAAAATTTTTCATTTACAATTGAGGAATTTGACAAGTATTGGATCTTGTGCACCTAATTGAATATGGGATATGATTGTTTTTTTTTTAACCATATACTGTACATGGAAATACCAAATCTATTCATATTTTCCTTTACTTGAATAGGTAGTGACAACACAGGCCTTTGAGAAAAAACAAATCAGTCAAGTATAAATAATAATAAATACGTGATCTGATATGCAATCTGCTTTTAGCGCTTAAGTGTACCCTGCACTGCCCGTTCTCTGTCTACGTCTGTTCTGATAGAACCGGCCTGTGTTCAGTTGATCATTTGGGATAATTTTCTGACTTAGTGAATTAAGGACAAAAACACTGGTGTTTACTCTGCAGATTATCATAAAATGGATGAAGCTGCACTAAGCATGGTATTGCATTTGAAAACCCGTATTAGAGGCAACTCACACCCAAACAAATCGTATCTGCGCTGCATTTAAATGTGCCGACTCGAAATGTTGTGCAAGACGCATTAGTAGGATGTCGACCTCTGAAAAACAGCGTGAATGAAATCTCAGAGCCTTTCTGTGTCAAACTCAGTCATCATGCCCCTCCAAGGAAGTTGACATTTCAGGAGTTCATTCACCGTCGTCTCCTCTGGTTTTCATCTCGACTCACCCAAAAAGCCTGCGATGGCGTCTGACAGTTCACAGGGCACGCCAGTACTATATGTGCCACCCTCATGACAGCCCAGAAGCCTTTAGTAGAGCACAATGGCTTCTTTTCCCCATGCTTTTCACCTTGCTGTATGTGGCAGACAGAGCGCAAGGAAACAGAGGAGGAAGCTGGAAACAAGGTTGTCCTGACTTAGCCCAACAGGCCCCACAGTGACAGATGTGCAGTTTAATACCAGAGTTGGCAGCATCTCTGGCCAGAGGAATATAAACTGGATCCAGAATGCAGTGCAACAAGGTACTTAACATGCAACCTCTTCCCTTTACAGCCTGTACATGTCCTTCTCAGGACTTCACCTATTTTTTTAGTCCACGGAAATCACAATATTAATCTTATGACCATTTCCAAAGTCCCTCCAAAGCTGTGTTTATCCTAGTCTGTGTAAGATTAAAATACATGATTCCTCATTGCCACTTACCGTATTTTCCGGACTATAAATCAGTTTTTTTCATAGTTTGGCCGGGGGTGCGACTTATACTCTGGAGCGACTTATGTGTGAAATGATTAAGACATGATATCATTTCACATGAAACTGCAAGGGGGTGCTCTAGGCCTATGTTGACACTTTCCACATTGGCAGTAACTGACAAAAACAACTGACGATGACTCTGACATAAGCAACATAGAAGAGGAAGCGTCGCATCTTCTACCTCCGGAGTTCCCGGAGATCTTTAAAAGTGACACAGAGGATGAAAGATTTCATTGGATTTGGTGATTTGGAGTGACACTGATGGTTCAGTAAACTTGTTAGCATGTTTTTAATGCTATAGTTATCTGAATAACTCTTAATGTTACGTGAACATACCAGGGGCATTCTCAGTTTGCTGTTTATACGTCATGTACCGTTAGCATATCGTACACTTATTCAGCCTGTTGTTCTCTCTTTTTATTTTTATTTGCCTTTCAACTTTATTTTCAAATGACATGTCTGTTCTTGGTGTTTGTTTTTATGAAATAAATTTCCCCGGAAAATGCGACTTGTACTCCAGTGTGACTTATAGTCCGGAAAATACGGTAGTTGAAAACTTGGAATATGAGCCAACCTCTTCACTTATCACCACGCGAGCTGCTTTTAGCTGACAAACCTCAGAGCAAATATGTTGCCCCAGCTGCTCCGATCTCTCATATTTGTCATATCCAGAAGACCAGAAGCTTCCTCTTTTCCATGGCAGAGTCAGAAAGCATCAGTGTTGCCATGCAGAAGTTACAATAGCTTCCGATAGCCACCTCTCCCGTTTTGCACAACATAACCCCACCGACCCCGAGGATGAAGAATACAAGCTGATACTTGGACCTGGGTTCAACTTCTACTGATCCCAAATGAAAATGTTACATGGATAAAATTAAATGCAAAGTCGTGCAAATGTGAACTGCAGCAGGCAGTGCAGAAACTTCAGGTTGTGACTGTATCTGAATCTTGTTCACTCCTACAGGAGGTTAAATCTCTCCAGTTAAAATTGAAATGAGAAGTATAATCATGCAGTCCGGGAAAGGTTGAAAGTTTATTCAATGACGTCTTCTCACAAGTGCATTTGTAAATACCATCCCACATTAACAGTTGAAACTAGCCTTTTATTTGAGTCTACCAGTAATTAGTTTTGAAGGGGGAAAATATATAAAAATCATTTCAGTTTCATTCTTTACAGTCCTTTTTTTTCTTTTTTTTTTCTTTTTTACTGAGCCATTTTCTCATTGCCATAATTCTGCTAGCCTCTTTGAATCTACAACCTTGAATCAGCATTGGGAATTCTAATGAGCCATAATGGCTTTTAGCATATGTAGCAAACAGCTGGCACTCACAATTTGACTCCCAAAAGCATCATTGAAGACAAAAAGAATTGTCTCCTTTTGAAGTTAATACGGTAGATGGATACAAATATGTCTCATGTTGTTAGTCAGTCATTTTGAGAATTTGCAATTGTTAAGCAAAGATGCTACATTTCTCCTAAAAAAGTTTCTATTGAACAGAACTATTATGTTTTTATCAAATGTTTCCAATACATAGCATTTTATATCAGATCATCGGGTTTCGAAATATTTTCCTTGCTATAACTGCAAACTGAATAAAATCTTTATAAAACGGTCGTCTCTCTCCGGTCCAAATGTCATCCAATCCATTCTCTTCTCTTGACCACTTTCACACACTTTCCATTTGTGAAATGGCTGTACTGTCTGCATGCACAATACATACAAAAGTGCATACAGTACTTTACAATCCATACATCTTCATGCATTATAAATGCAGCTGTATCACAGATTATGACTGCTTTTCAGTGATATTGTCAGATGACAAAGGACCATGGCATTGTTTGCAGTAATAGTGAGAGTTGTTTCCTTTCATTGAGGCAACCTCACTTAACAACATAATTGGAAGAAAATATTGGAAACACCTCCCAGTATGAGGGAGGGCAGTTCTATAAAACAGAAAACTCGATACACAACAATGAATAAAACATTTTTTTTCTTATTATGTCTGAAAGTCTACAGCAAATATTAGCACAATCAACATAAAATGTACAGAATCTTATTCGGAGGTTGATGTAATGTGCGCTGTTGGGGGTTTAGAGTCATTTATACGAGCTATTGACATGTATTTAAAAATCTTGGCCTGACTTGAAGATACTCAATTTGATCTGATTTGTTGTTGCCATAAATTAGGAAGCATGAGCTGAATGTCAAGATGCATTCAAAATATATTTTTTTTCAGAAAGACTTTGCAGGTGAGACAATTACTGCAGCAGGATACAAGCCAAATCCTCTTGAATCATCAAACATCTTTTGACAGCCTCATACACTCTACATATATCGTATTACTTGCTTTAGCGGGTGCCTTATAAAATCATAAATAAGATGATATATATGGTGCCCACACAGCATGCACCCCTGGAGGCTGCAAAGTGAGAAGCTGGAGAAGATAAACGGCAAGGGGGGATGCAGGCTGAGTGGGGTTTAAGCTTGCACAGTGATTGGTCGACATTGTCGTGCCCAATAAGATCGTTAAAGCTGATTTAGAGGAGAAAAATATGCAATGTTTCCATTTCATTATTTGTTGGCATTATCTCTATATAAATTAACTCAGATTGCAGTGGGAAATTAAATGATTGCATTAGCTTTTGACTTTTGTTGCTACAATATTTGCTCCCCCCCCCGTCCCCTCCCACCCCCGTGAACGTGGCCGTGCATATGGTCGTGCGTGTGGGTGCACATATTACTTCCCATAGAGAAACGGTGCATTATACATTAGGCATGGTTTAAGTTGCATGTCATTAAATCTTGCGCTCTTTTACTTATTCCTTGCTAAATGTTGCATATGCCATTATAGCTTTTGACACAGTGTGACATGTGTAAGGTCGCTGAAATGCTGTATCACTGCAGAGAGAAGATGTAAGTTTGTGTCACAAATGAGGACGTTTATCTATTATTTAGACTGGTAGAGAAAGCTGATTTTCGGCTTGCATGGCAGATCGCTACCTCCCCCTCACTGGTGAATGTGCACAAAATAAACAGTTCATTCACGCGGTTGCGGTTGTCCTTTTGGTCCATTTTCGAAACGCTGGTGCTAACTATAGTTTTGGAGCCTTCGTTAATCGTGTTTACTGTTAGTGCCCCGGGATATTTGATAAAGTTTGTACAATGCAGTCTTACCTTGGGCGACGACATTTGAAAAGGTGGCAAGTATCAGGTGTAAGATCCTCCAGTGGGGGCAGTTACAGTTCATTTTGGCACCCGTCAAGGCTCTTTCTTCGACAGAACTTTCGATCCTTGCTAGTTCGCTCCTGCTTCAGTAAATTGTGTTGCATGTGTCTTCATCCATGTCCACATGCGGTGCACCGACTGCCATCACACCTGTTGTGATACGCGTTGTGCAGGTGCCGACGAAGGCACGTCGAGATCCGCTCATCCGCTGCTCCGCTGTGCTTAAAAAGTTGCGCCGGACGAACCTCGCAAATGGCGTTCTTTGAAATGTCAGACCAAGAATGATGAAATCATTGGATTTAAAACGAAAGAAAGCAAGAATGCTCCGAGATGGATGTTAAACACCGAAACGAAGTTCCTCTCTCCTCGGGTGCTCCAGATTGATCGGGACTCTGCGGAGTTTCTAGCAGATCAGCGAGTGTCTCGAGCTCAGCCCAGGGCACTAATGTCATCATCATCTGTCACTGTTCATCCGTCCGGGAAACCACGGCCACTGCGCAGCTGGTCGGATTAACCCTACTTGGTTTGACTGGCAAGCCAATCGTGACGTTGTACTTGTTTTCTCAAGGGAGATCACACGTTAATGAGGCTTCCCCTCAGCCGCTCCACTATAGCTTCCCTATTGATTCAAATGAAAGAGAATGATTAGAAATGGTTTCGCCGGGCGCGATCGAAAATATATTCGGCGCGTTACTACTGTATTGCGCGCCTGTTTATTACGTAACCGTTGGTCCTTTGATGCTTTGAAATGAAATTCTTTCATGTTCGTGTGTAGCTATTCCTTCGTCGTTATCAGTTTGTTGATCCCGGAAACGTGACAGCACTGCTTGCGTGCGAAATTTCCACTACGCTAACAGAAATAAGTGAAACCTCATTATAGTTCAAAACACAACTCCTGTGCCTACTGCAGCATTCGGGGGGGGGGGGGGCAATTGCGATTTGAAATGACTAGTTTGTGTCATCTCTGTGATCTCCTTTTATCCTACAAATGTAAACAACTGAATGTGCATCCTCCGAGACTGGTGATTCCGGAATTTTTGCCAGTTGTAGTATGCTACAAGTGTCACTAGGGGGAAACCGGCCGTTACTAGTAAAACACGGGGGTTAAACTAGTGCACTCGATTGTTATGAGTAATTTTGTTTTGATTGACAGATTGTTTTCTTTTGTGAGTGAGCATAAGATCTTCAAATATATGTTTAAACTGTCCCAATCAGTATGTGCCTGTTGTCCGAGTAGAGCCACAATGGGTTTTTTTTAAAAGTTTCTTCTTTTTTCCCCAAATCTCCATAGAACGAATTTATTATAATCCCTTTCTTCAAGTACAAAAATTCCATTACAAATTCTATTCCCTCACGTAAAGGCTGACTTGATTGGTCTGAACATTGGAACAATAGGTCTGTCTGTAAAATTATGACTGCACTAAAATTCAATCCCCTGAAAAACTCTGGAGTGATTAAATTTTTTTTCCAGCCGCTAAACAGTCGACTTTTGCAGGACGAAATCAGATTCTTACTGGCCAGATATGGGGCTCTGTGTCTCAGACACCAGCCATCCAGGCAGCTGAGTAGCACATCTGCCTTGCAGTTCTGGGGTTCTGGGTTTGAATCTTACTTGTGGCCTTCCTGTATGGAGTTTGCATGTCCTCCACTGCTTGTGCGGGCAGTGCACTTGTGCTTTGTAGATACTGTACGGTATATGTTGATCTGCTGCTATGAAAATAATAAAAAGAAGTACATCAATGACATTGTAAATTGATTTATTAATTACTAAACATTGACCAACTCTGAATAATTATTTTTCAAATGTGGGTTTGCTTATCGGACAACATAGTGTATGTTGTTGGGGGTTTGGGGGGAATACACACTTCAATGTACAGTATGTCAGAGCATCCTACCTTCTGCTAGAAGTACTTTATATCATAATAAGAAGAATTAAGATGGGGGTGGAACAACTGTATAGAAATAGAAGATGGTATTTTCTCTTTTTTAAGAGTTCAAAAACATGTTCTGTGTTTATCTTTAAGTTGCACATGGAGACTTTTTACCATGATAAAGAGTCATTGTGACAGCATATCTGCCTCACATTTCTGAAGTTCTTGCAGTGCTTGGATGGGTTTTCTCCAGGTTCGAGCTTCCTCCCACATTTTAAAAACATCCAAGATGGGGTTAATTGAAGACTCCTTTGGGTCTATTTGTGTGTCCAGTGCAAGTCCAGCGCAAAGCGCAGTCGAAATGTACGCATGGCCGGAGTTTTCTTTTCTTTTGGCAATTAATTCACTAGCGCAGATAGAGGTGGCTGTTTGCAGTGTTGTGCGCTGTTGTGGGAGAGAACGCAGCAAACTCCCAGCCAATTGAAGTGGCTCAGAGCTTATTCCCTTTAAATTAAAAGCCCGCAGCCTTCATGACTGAAGGCAGTTCAAAGAATTGCAAGAAAATCTCTACGATAAAGTTGGTCGCTGTGGATGGCCACTTGGAGACCATCTTCCACCCCCAATCATGCGTCCCTGTGTGACAGGAGGCGCCCCCACCCTCTCCACCTCAAATTGTTGCATCAGGGGTGCTGTTAAATTTCTTTTAAGATGATAATGATAATTTGTTCGATTAATTGATTTCTACAATGTTTCAGAGGGACTGCTCATATTTATTAATGAAATACAATAACAGGCACCACACATATCCGGGGAGCTGTTTGGACCTCGATCAAATCCACCAAAATCACATTGCACCGCCACTGCTTGCCGCGAATCTACCGTATTGGCCCGAATATAAGACGGCCCTGATTATAATACGACCCCCTCTTTTTCAAGACTCAAGTTTGAAAAAAGACTTTTTGAACACCAATTTAATTTTTATACAGAAAATAATTACAGTACATCTGAAACAAATGATTATAACAATATATTTGGGAGAAAAAGCATGTTATTTTGCCAGCTCTGTCCACCAGAGTGCCCAGCAATGGTGAAACATGATCCCAAAAACTGTAAACTAGACTTACCCTGACACAAAATGATGATGAGGGCATTTTTAAGTGACCAAAATTGGGCCCCAGGTGTGTATGAGTGCAAATGACAACCAGTCCAGAATGTACCCCGCCGCAAAGCCAGCTCACGCTCAACCCTAATCAGGCTAAGAGGCACAGAAAAAAGATGAACGGACAATAATGAGAACATTTGTGACAAGCTATTGCTGTGTGCCAATTGGAGTTCCTCCCTCCCACTGCAGCACGTTGATGAGCTGCAGCAGCAGCCTTTGTGTGCTCAGGTTGCTCAATGTGCTGTGGATTTGCCTCTCCCGTCCACATGGTGGCTCATACACATCTTATCAATCCATTTCCATACCACTTATCTTCAGAAGGGGTGAGCTGGAGGCCACTCCAGCTAACCTTGGGTGGAGGGGTACAACTTCGGCTGGATGCCAGCCAATCGCAGGACAAATTTGAAAAAAAAAGCATGACCAATCACACCTACAGGAACATTTAAAGCCGTCAATTAACTTAAGAAGCATGTTTATGAATGTGGGAGGAAGCCCACAGGCACTGGGTTTACATGCCATATTCACTGTGAGGCAGTCCAACGAACCACTTGGCCACAATGCTGTCCAGCAAGTGAACAGCACAAGCCATGCTCAGAAGCTGAAAGCCGATATACTGTACTCCAAAAAGCTGAAGTTCTAAGTTGACTATATGCAAGAAAATTCACAAAGAATGATATGAAGTCAAGCCATGTGATACTTTGTAGAATGTATTAAACTGGCCACTGGTTGTGGATCAGGGGTTTGACAAGATCAAGTAGTTTGCAGAATCATAATTCTTCATGTCTTTTGTACAACTGCAAGCTTCTGATTGGCATAAATGCATAGATGAGCTTTTTCACACTATGCAATTTAAATCTTTAAATTCTTATGATCAGCCTGAAGGTCATGACTTCATTTAAGTCCTGTCGTATCAAACATAATTAAGAACACAACTTTTTAGTCATCCATGGATTCCATCAAACAATGCTACTAAAAAGGTGCTAATTTTGATTTTGGTGACCACTCACAGAAAGACATGCAGGTACATAATAAACGGTATTTACGCAATAAAATTATTGAAAGTGATGGAAAAGAGCTCACTGTATGGGAAGATCCCGCCACAACTCGTTTCATTTTTGAGTTCATAGTAGCAAAAATCATCCAATTGCGCTATCATTCGTTTCTCCTTTATCCCTGTACATTGCTATCGATCCCTTGAAATCATTGCAAATTAAAAAGTGAGTCAGCCACCTATTCGGGCTGGGGAAAGACTTATTTAGCTCTGTGTGTGCCCAGATAGAGCCAGCTCCACCAGGGTCCCAGTGTCTCGATACCTTCTCCAAATTGCCTATTTCACATGACATTTCAATAGCATTAATTACAAGCAAACAGAGGTGCGTTTTTCTTACTACTGTATGTAAGTAAGAAAGGTCCTAGTTCTGGAAGCATCTGTCAAGTGAATCATTTATGAAAGTGGCGAAGCTTAAGCTGTTTGTGTCACCTGATGTAGCACACGAGGCGAATCACTTACCAAGAGTGTCACGCATTCCTCCATCATTTTTCATTACGTAACACTGTGGAGGTGGAAAGTAAAATGTATTTTGCGACCTTCCTTCTTTGGTCGAAACATCCACATTGGCTTGCAGAGAAAACACATGGTAAAAGCAGACTAAGTTATCAGCACAAGACGGCAAAGCAGACAGCCTCCGGATACGTGCAAGTTGGTGTGTTGACACAAATGGATGTCACAGGGGAGATGCGTAAGTGTAGGAAGAGCAGCCGTAAACTTGTGATGGATGTGAGTGCCACATGGAAGGCAATGCCTTTTTTTCATCGTGCGTCATTCCTCTGGTTGATACATGGATGTAGCATCTGCTTAGATGCATTTAGCCACACACAGCTCTCTAATGTCCTCATTGTCATTCTCCAGAAAGAAAACTCAAAGTCATCTTTCGATACAGCGTGGTGGTTGAATTAAAATGTTGATAATTGATTGACCTCCTGGTACTGGCTGAGTTATTATTCCATTAAATGTGCTCATTTGAATTTGATTGTTGCATGGTCTCAATGTATTTAGTTATTGTTGTATTTTAGATGGTGCTGTTTTTCCTTCTTTCTAATCCGTCCATTTTCCCTGGATCCTGTCATGTGCAGGGCTTCATCTTATACCAGTTAATTTTGGTAAAAAAAAAAAAAAAAAAAAATGGACTGAACACCATTTGTTGACAAAATGGGTCATCAAGTGGGATTTACACCATTAGCCCGTTTCTTTCCAGTATTATTGTCTTCATATGTCGTGTCAAAAGTACGGGAGCATATTGCTGCCATGCACGAAAAAAAAAAAAATCAATGTCAGTACATCATGTGATCTGTTTCAGGTTTAATGAGTTAAATTTCACCTTTTTTGGAAGTTTAAGCTCCCATGACCACAAACTCATCCTCCTTGAACATACTGTTTCAACCACGGTCAGCGACGGCCAAATTATGTCGAAAGTTTTTCGTCGTCGGCTTGTTGTTGACTCCAGAAAATTGTGTGCTAAAAATAATCTTTTTTTAGGGACCTCAATTTCAGTTACCAGCATCTCTAGCTCACATTTTGTGAAGTTGCTCCTTTTTCATGTGTGACTCATGCTTTGATAATCTGATTATATGATCGTACAGAGTGATCGTTCCTACCGAGAGGCCGTCTTTATACAAAGTACAAATTTGCATATATATCAGGGTGGGGGGGGGGGGGGAATCGGGACAAGTCTGGTCCTACATCAATTCTGCATTGATTGATATATATGAAAGGAATGTGTTTGGATTCATGTGTAAACCAAGATTCAAAGATCGTGATGCATGTTTTACTGGATATGCCGTGTGTATGAAAGCCACACAAGTCTGCCCCTGAATTGGGAGTCAAATTAAAACATGCTAATTATCACGTTAAAACATGCTAAGTTTGGCTTGCACGTTCAGCAGAAAAAAAATGAAGCGATTCTTTAATTTTAAGGCGCATAAAATCTGAGCTACGAGAGTGATTGTGGTTGCATTATACTTCCACTAGATAGAGCTAAAGGGAAGCCAATGCAATACAATACAGCTTTATATAGAGCTTTCACAACCGCTGCAGCTGTAACAAAGCGCATTATTGAACATTTAAAATGCTACGTCCAAGAAATCAGAATATTGATCCATATAGAAGGCGCATCGGATTATAATGCGTACTGTCGGCTTTTGAGAAAATTGAATGGTTTTAGGTGCGCCTTATAGTGCGGAAAATACGGTAATTGGGCCTCAACTAAATAATTTTAGAAAATTTGCAAATATATGAAAATGCTTTTTTGGGGAAGTAGATGACTCATAGCCTCTGAAGTGGCTTCTCGATAGTCAAATCCAGTGGAGTTGTTTAATTGACAAAAATTGCATTGTGGTAATGCTCACATTCGGCCTTCAGCTGCCATCAGTGGTTGCAATATGGCCCAGTGAAAGAATGAAAGGAAGGTCAGTTGATGGTGTGGAGTGGCATACGGCAGCAGACCACATCAGATGCTCCAAATAAAACACAAATAAGAATATCATAATAAGAATGGCAACAGCATTTGCCAAGTCAAACTACACCCACTAAATCAGATCAACCAGACGGCACAAAACTCGATTTGCGCTCGGCAATTAGATATGTGCCTCTACTTGCACAAGGATTTATTTGTTCTTTCTCACCCACTAAACCTTGAAAAAGTGTATCTTCCTCAGCCTATACGACTAATGAGCTCGCTGCTTATGTCGGTGAGGCTCTTTTTTCCACTCTTTTCTGAGAGTCTATGTTCTTCCGTGAGTACAACCGTGATAGACACATTTGATATGCGGGAAGCATTCTACCTATTATCTCCACAGAGAAAATGGCTTTTGCGTCCTTCACAGGCAGGAGGCAACTGTCGGATTTTCGATTATAGCAGCCGCTGTAGGCAGGTCCCAAGCATTAATGGCAATTTTGGAAAGGTTTAAGGGTGCAAAGATGATGACTGAACAAACATAGCTGGTTTGAAACACCCAAGAGTCTGATGGTCAAGGCTCCTGGGGAAAACTGGTTGACTCTGCACTAATATATCAATAACAATGCGTTCGGTTCGCGTCAGATTTAAGATGGAACTCTTCCAACATGTTTAGCACTGTATTATGTACCGTATTTTCCGGACTATAAGTCACAGTTTTTTTTCATAGTTTGGCCAGGGGTGCGACTTATACTCTGGAGCGACTTATGTGTGAAATTATTAACACATTATTATATCATTTGACGTGTTATTTTCACATTTAATCACAAGAGGCCGCTCTAGACCTGTGTTGATAAAACCACGATGAGTCTGACGTAAGCGACGTAGAAGAGGAAGCGGCGCATTGTCTACCTCCCGAGTTGGGGGAGTTGTTCAAAAGTGACACAGAGGATGAAGATTTCATTGGATTTAGTGATTTGGAGTGAAACTGATAGTTTAGTAAACTTGTTAGTATGTTCTTTATGCTAGAGTTATCTGAATAACTCTTAATATGTTATGTCGTTACTGACTTTATAAGGCATGTCAGTCATGTAACGTTAGTATACCGTACACTTATTCAGCCTGTTGTTCTCTATTTTATTTTAATTTTAATTGCCTTTCAAGATGACATGTATGTTTTTGGTGTTGGATTTTTATCAAATAAATTTCTCCCAAAAATGCGACTTATACTCCAGTGTGACTTATATATGTTTTTTCCTTCTTAATTATGCATTTTTTTGGCTGATGTGATTTATAATCCGGAGCGACGTATAATCCGAAAAATGCGGTACTTGACTCTTTTCCAGCTTGCACAAACTTCTGCTGGAAGGCACAGAATTCCATTCAAATGTATTTATGCAACACAAATCAAGTCACTTTTCATTTTCCCAGGTTTGATGGTTGAGAGAAAATGTGAATGTTGACAGCTTGAACATGTCTTGATAGGTATACACAATGTTGAATCCGAGTGACCAACGCTGACCCAAAGAGATTCAACGGCAGAGTAAGCCGATGGTCAAAAACCTTGTTTGTGATCTGAAACTGGAACTATGACAAATGCTTGTTGTGATTGGGGTTGCGCTGCCAGATATACCCGCCAGATATAGCTTAATCATCACCGCAAGTTTAGTTTGAGTGAATGTCTAGTTGAGTAAATTGACAGCATGCTATTCATTTCAATGTCTAAAGAAAACACCCATGCCATAAATCCAAGTAACAGATTGCTCAAGCGATCACAGCCTTCTTAGTGAGATAACAGGAAAATAGACCATCCATTATACGTACCCTAACAGATAGGAAGTCAAACTGCATCAGTTGCCAAAAGGACCACTAAACAGCAAGGTACTGTATGCTAGTTTTCAAATCATGGTGTCATACTATGCTAGCCTTTTAGGGTGTTGGAGGAGGGAAGCAGTGAAAACATGCAAGATATGGGTCCTCGAGGACTGCAGATAGAGAGGCAGCCATGTAACATAAGGCAGTCCAAGTACTATGAATAAGTGCTATGTACTATATATATATATATACATATATATATGTAGAGAGAGAGAGAGAGAGAGAGAGAGAGAGAGAGCGAGTAGAGCATGCAAATTATACATCGGACGGCCTGAGCCAGAATTGAATTCTGCACCTCTGCACTGTGAGGCGTGTGTGCTAACCCACTCATATACCTGTATATACATACGTTTTATGTATTTATTCATTTGCTACTTTCTGCTATCAATTGTATCATTTCAAAATGATGGCACATCTCTCAAGTGTGGACGGCTGTATTACACTGGTCACCTGCAATTTTGGGAGTTGGCGTTAAGTGTCAATAAGAGAAATTTTTGATGCTGATTTAAAAAAATGTCTACTTTTTTCTTCAGATGTGTCGGATTTTTAAGATATTTTCATTTTTTGTTTGTGAATTTGACCTATAAATAAAAGCGTTGGCAATACAGATTTTGGAATGCGTTGTAATTTATAGTTGTGACGTTTCAGAGAAAAAAACTCCACCTGCTGCTGAACCTACACCTTAATTAATAAATATTAGTATATTAAATATGTTTGCATTATTATTATTATTATTATGACTAAAACTGATGTGCAAGAGAAAAACAAGTGCTGATTCTGAATCAGTGCAAAAAAAAAATCGCTAAACGTTAACTTACATCGCTCATTATAAATGTTGTCAATATTTGTTGCCCAGTGTTATCCTTTAGAATGGTGCTTAAGTTTTGTTTTGTGATGCAAACTTCTCATTCTCTTAAGAAGTAAAAATTATACAGTGATTTTGCAATTGAAACGTTTGTACTCAATGGAAACCATTGAAAACAAAGAAAAAAGGGGTGCCACCTGCTGGGGAAATATAATGTTGAGGCCAAGAGTGAATTTTCTTTCCGGGTGCCCCAAGTCCCTGGTGGTGCTTTTGCTAATCCAGCTCAAAGTGGGCCAAGAGAGACACTTGCGAATACTGAACCATCCCCATATCTCCACCGGGTGATGTGTGACTTCTTCGCCTGTTATAGTACACATATAATCTGCAGTTTGTGCCACTTTTCGACCAGGGAGGAACGAGGGTTGAAGCGGGATACAACAAGATGGGGACTGTCATCTGTGTCCCATCAATGTGGGCTGCCAGTACCCTGATAATCCCTGAAGTAATCCCACCACTACGACAGAGACATCAGATTCAGTGAGGCAGGACAGGGCAGTGCATGACACACACGAGAGCGTCTTGCTTCTTAACAGGGTGACAGCAGCCACTTCTCATGAAAATTGGTCCTTGCGCTTGACTGGGACTTGAATTGATGTTTACATCTCTTGACAAATAGAGAAAAAAAATATGCATAAATCAACTCACATGGTTTGAATTGAGAAGGGAATTGAGTCACCTAATATGATGTTTGATTTTGTCCTACAGCGTATGCCCGTTAAGATGTTCATATCTGCAGGATCAAGGTAAAAACATAAAATGTTCAATTTTTCAAAGGATTTTTTTTCAATGCCTTTCACCTCTTTTCTCCCTCACAGAAAGGGGACAAAAAAGGAAAAGTCTGATGTCACCTCTGCGTGTCTTCTTGGCGCCGTCTTAAAAGACACTCGCAGATTGTTAAAACATTAAAACAGCTTCTCAGTCGACTGTGAAAACATTTTCAAGCCATTGTCTTTTTGGACCTAACGAGGACCATGCATTTGATGTTTCTGTTGGGCAAATAAAGGCTGACTCCAAAATAAAAAGTGACAAAAGCAAGTTATTGAAACCTGTTTTACGCCAAGGGAAGAAAATCATATGTCTCAGCCAATTATTAATTTAAAAAGTACATTGTTTCCCCACAATGGTTATATTTTATTAATTTTAATCTCATTAATTTCCAGTTTAATTGTCTGGAGGGGGAAAAAATCCATGATGCAGTAGATCTGAATTCAGTAATACAGCCCTACAGATTATAATTATTACTTCTCCCATTAATCTCAATCATGCATCATTTATTTCAATACTATACAGTAATTTTTCCAAAGGAAGATTTCCAATAGGGGGGGTGGGGGGGTTCCTCAAGGATAATATTCATCCTGTATCTGTTCCCAAGAGGTACCAACAAGTTGGGCTTGTTTTTTATAGAAGTGTTACAATGATAACTTCATGTGGCAATGGAATATAGAAACAGTCTGGATGCCAGATTTGGGGGACAAAGACAAAGAGCTGCAAGATGAAAGCCAGAGGAATAAATGAAACAAAAATAAGAAACAAAAGGAAACTTAAACACTAGGTAATCAAGTGTTGTCAGTTCACCTTAAGGGAACCAGGAGGAAAAGTAAAGGCCGCCTTCTCTGTGCAGTGAACTAAAGGCCAAAGACAACAGGTTATTTAAGTGCAAGGACAGTTAAGATGTGCGGCAAAGATATTAATCCACTGCCAGAGTGGCCTATAAAGGCCACCCAAAAGACCTATGAGGCTGATGAGGTTTATGGGGGGGTCACTGTAAGTAAATTGCAACACCCCCATTGGTGAAACATTAAGGTCATCCTGGAATCAGACTGTCAAGGATGAGAGGTGCTAAGGGCAATGTTCAATAAAACATGCGTGTAATCTTCTCACCAGGAGTAAAAGTGCTTTGTGGTTTAACCCCAGAGCAGCACAAACAGATTTCCCTTGTGAGCCAAAAGAAAGAAAAAAAAAACATGTCTGCTCATTCAGTACGGCTCGCCATCAGATTTACGGCCGATGCCAAAAATAGTACTGGAGATTGGTCAAACTATCACATGGCTGTAACCTCCGACAAAAATTATCAAAAAAATGTTCGAGTCAGAGACGATAGTGTCTGTCCGCCACAGCTTCTCTCTCTGCCTCATTAGCTGCTGATATTGGATGGGTTATCTCACTTTCAAAAACATTTTTAGGTTGGAGGCAGTCAGTTCACCTTCCTCTGAAGAGATTGCAATCGAAATGGTTACATTTTTGCGGGGGGGACAATTCTGCCTGAATGTCCCTTTGAATTGAATTAGTGAGTATATGCCTTTTTGTTTCACTTTACTGTGCTGTAAGTCTGTTGCGTCTAGCAGTGGAGGTGCGTCAATGACAGCTCCATCCCGATTTGCTTCCACGGGGCAAGAAAGGGCGAGACAGCTGACAAGCTTCTCGCTCATGCTCCAGGAAGCATGTGAAAGCTGGTGGGATGAATCCTGACAGAAAGCTCTCCTACAGATACACAATATGATGGTGTGCTGTAATATAGACAACGCTTGGATATGTATGAAATAATTCTGCTCAGAGTAGATGCACATGCTCACCTTTGAATGTCCGCTACTATCTGATTGAAGAAAAAAAAAAAAACTTTTTCTGATGTTGCAATCCACCACCAAAGCAGAAACTGCATTACACGCCGTAAATATCTTGGACTTCCCCTGCAGTATTCTGAAAAATAGTCTGCAAGACCAGAGGGGCTTCACATCTTCCACCTACATTCACTTTTGTTGGTAGAGCCAAGTTCTAGGAATTACCTGGCAAACAGCAATCAGGTCCAAAGGATTAACAGGAATATTCTTTTTTCCAAAAGTGCAACTTCTTTCATCTCCAGTGGCGGGCTTAGTTGACGACCCCCCAACCAGAATTCTACTTTAATTTATGCATCTTTCTTTCAACCAAGCTCACAACAGCATGACAAGCAGGCTGAGCAGTTAGTCAGCCATGTTATTAGATTTTTCTTCTTACCACGATGACGGTGAACACATGAGAGTTTTTAGGACAGGCACCTTGGCAATTTAACAGTGCAGGTGAATGGACAGATATGACACATGTGAAATCACGTTATGTCATACAAATAATCGAGGCAAACGTTGGGGGTGTCTCAAGAGTCAAGCAGGAAGCAGATATACAGTCAGTGCTGCTATGCTGCCATCTTGTGGACTAGTAGGTCCTCTTTCAGGTGAGACGCTCTCTTGCTGTCTTTCCAAGTTCATCTTGTGTGTCATGGTGTGTTCACAAATAGTCATGTATAATATTATACGTGAACATGTATCCATTTTCGACCACTTATCCTGTTCAGGGTCACGGGTGAGTTGGGGCCTATCCCAGCTGACTGTGGGGCACTACATTGCCAGTCGCCTATCAATTGCAGTACAGTATACATATAGAAAAACAACCCATTATATTAAGATTCATTCACTAAACATCCACAGACAAAGGATCGAGCCCAGATTCAAACGCAGAACCTCTCAACTGTGAAATAACAACTACATACACCACCGCGTCGGCCATGTTGACATTGTGTCATGATTCTATTTGTGGCCAAGAGGTGGCACTGTAGGGCTCCCCCTGCAGCTGCACACCTGTTGGTCGTTATGCAATTATTGCTTTAAAAGGACTCCCGGCACGACCACTCGGTGTCGGGTCATTGTTGTTTGTTTGTGTGTTTGCTTCTGTCATGTTTGTTCTCAGTCATGTTTTGGTCATGGTTAGTTTTTGCTTCAGTCATGGTTTTGTTTGCTACTTTGGATTCTTTTTGTTTTCAGGACTTTGTTTTGGATTTAGTTTTCTCTGTGTTTTAATACAATTCTTCAAGTTCACCCTGCTCCTCCCTCTTGCCTGCTTTTTGAGGTCCTCCACCACCACGCAACGTGACACATTGTAGTGACAAATTAAAATATAATCACATCTTGAGTGTGAATGCTGACAAATGCTGATGTCATAGTCTGGATACTCGTGTCGATGATTATCGTCATCTATTGGACTTCATTGGGTGAATCAGAACACAAAACCCTTGCCTTGTTTGGAGAAACAGGAAAATGGGACACATTGAAAGATGATTTGTGGACTATAATATACAGTACTTTAATAATATGACTGCACAGTCAACTTTTATTTAAGGGCGGCCCTTTGAGATGAGCAGCCACTGCGTTTTTTTAAGTAGGTCCGCCAAAAACACATCCCACAGACATTCATAGGCGCTGTCAGATGCAGTAGATATCCGATCAAAAACCCCAGAAACTGTCCCCCACCATATGTATCGCCGATTCAACATGACACCTGTTGAGACTGTATGTACTGCACAGTATGTGCAGTGTATCCGAGCACCCCCATGACAGCATGCAAATACGGCAGTAAGGGGCCAGGAGCTGTCTCGGGATGACATCAAAGCAATCTGATAGAATGTTGAATAAAACTGCATGTCTGTAATGGGTGTTTTTCTGTCAGAGATGACTCAGGGACTATTTTTAGTCAGTTTGTTTGACAGAAAACAAAAATAAATGCAGATGTTGTCTTCCTGTGCACATTAGCTTCCTCAGCAATATATGCCTTGACTGAGATTCTAAATACCCAATTTTGTGTTTCCGCTCTGTTCGCAGGGATAGGACCCCAGTCCTAAAGTAAAAAAAAAAAAAAGTGAGGTTTACAAGTGTCTATAGATGCCACAAGATGTCAGCAAAGCATATTTATCACCAAAGCTATCCCATCAGGTTCTGTGATTGGCTGGCAACCAATTCCGGGTGTACCAGGCATACTGCCCAAAGAGAGCTGGGATAGGCTCCAGCACGCCCGTGTCCCTCCTAAGGATAAATGGATTATAAAATGGATAGATGTCATCCCATCATAGAGTTTATCAGCTGATTTATCAGCTGACTTGAGGTGAAAGGCAGACAACATCCCAGATTGGTCAACAGTCAATCCTAGTGCAACGTTGTGCATAACGATTGACTTTATGACTCCACATCAGATGTTTGAGAAGTGTTGCCACTTGCCCACTGTGTCGTGAAAATGAGGAAAAGGAGTGGGATTCAACAGCAATAATAAGATGACAGCAATAAATCTTCTCAGAGCAAACAATATTGCAACATACCGGCGACTGCTGAAGAACCAGGAAATTACCAATGTGCATGACTGAGTATTTAGCAAACATTAGCTTGACGATACACATATGGGTTAAGAGAGAGTCTGTTTTTGTTGATTCTGTCAATCTGTCAAGAATAGCACTAAGGTTGGACGCAAATGCAAGACTTGAGGCACAAATCATTTCTAAAAGACACTCTTTAATAACAGCAAAAAGGTCTCATCACTCATCACGTGATTAGTCAGCATGGCCAGAGGACGCCAAAACATGAGGCAAAAAGCAAGGTCAATCATCAAATCCGGGTCAAAGCATATTCTCAGTCACAGGTGTCAAACTCCAGTCCTGGAGGGCTGCTATCCTGCATGTTTGACCTATTTCCCTCCTTCAACAAACCTAATTCAAATGAAGCTAAGTCAGTGTGAGGGAAATAAAAGGAATGCTGGAACATGATGAATGGGTACAACAAGCATAGTAAATCGGACAGGCTCAGGAGGAGCAGGGAAAAAACACACACACACACACACACACACACACACACACACACACACACACACACACACACACACACACACACACACACACACATAAAAAGGTCAAGGTCATGTTGGACCTTTTGGGGTTTTCAAAAATAAGGCAGCTTAGTGTCATAGTTCAGAGGTTTGGTTTCAAATTTGAGTTAGCATGTTCTAGCTATGCATGTGAGGTTAAATAACGACTCTAAATTGTCCATAGGTCTAAATGGCTGTTTTGTCGATGCATGTGCCCTACTATCAGTGTTTGGCGACCATTCGAGACTGTTCCCACCATTCCTCGACTTAAATCGGATGGGATAGGCTCCAACTCATTCGCAATCTTAATGAGGACAAGCATTTGAGGAAAATGAATGCATGGATGGTTTCCAAATAATCCTTCTTGAAAGAAAGTGTCTGACTGCTTTTGTCAGAATGTTACAATATTTATATTTTAATCTTGCTACTGCTACGTTTGATCAAGACAGCCACCCAGCTGTGTGAGACTACAGAGGGAATTAACTGAAGAATGAACAAAATGCTCAGTCAACAGCAATATTGAGTTTAATTGGATATGAAGAAATCATAATCAACCCCCAAGTAAAGACAAAACTGTTGTTTTTGTTCAGATTTTTCCCCTTCCCAAACAAAGATGTCCTTTAAGGTTATTCTTTGATCTGAGTGCATTGTTCTCAATGATATGGTTCTAAATAGGTCGCAGCCGACAATCTTAAATGTTAAATGTGGTCAATATTTACGACAAAAAAAATCTTCATGTGTGTGGTGAAAGCCAACATCTCCCTGAGTTAGTGAGTCCGTGAACCAAAAACGTGAATGGAATGTAGCTAATCAAAGTGGCGGACTGAGGAACAAAGAAGCCCAAGTAAACAAAATAAAATACTGCATGTCCTACCCAAAGTTTTTTTTTTGTTTGTTTTATTTGTTTGTTTGTTTGAAGTATTTTCCAAAGCCAACTGTTTGTTGCTGACGTCGCCTATTCAGAATCCTCTCACGTCCTTCCCTCTTTGGAAACACGTGACAACCGTACCTGGTTGCACGTATTTGTTCTTATTTGTTTTTTTGAGATTATGTTTTATTACGCACAATTTGTGCCTCTGAGGATTTTGTTTTGAAATCGATAGTGGGAGAGAATCGTTTTAAGTGTTGAGATTAATGGAAGAGACCACACACACTCAAACCAAAACTGATGAATGCTTAATTTTCTAACTTCATGTGTGGGGTCTATTTATTATACCTTTCAGATTTCAAAAATCCTGACACATTTATCAGAACTAAACTGGAGTCCAGCTGAATTGACTTTGGTCAAGTACCCAGCCGAGCACCCCACAACACATACAGTCGCTACTATCTCTCCCACCACTGTCACGGGTTCATTTTTGAAATGGGAGGAAAATGGTACCTCGTTTGGAAACACTTCCGTGCTAAACTTAATCCTAAACACATTGATCAAAACACTTCGAGTAAGATCTGATCCCTCAGAGAGGACACATGGTGTATTCCATGGCAATGTGTTCTCTCGGTATTGTAATGTCACCTGTGGAGCCCCATAGGGATCGGTGCTTGCCCAGCTAGTGTTCAGCTTTTACACGCTTTAGCTTGGTGGTATCATAAATATTACATTAGCATTCCTTGTTACGCCAATGTTACCCAACTAGATTTGCTTTCATTTTTGCAGCATTTAATCGTAACTCACTGTTTATGTTATTAGGTAGGAATTACCTGAAAGTTTTTGGACACAGAGCCTACATTCACACGGCCCGATTCACTTTTTCTTTCTAAATCCGATCTTTTTATGTGTTTGTTCATATTGCAAAACCAAATTTCACATTAAACCTGTCCAAATTCACCATGGTTCAGGCGGCTCACGGAGGCAACATGAGGAGCCTTTGAAGGCGCTATTATTTTTTCCTTATTCTCATTCTTATTCTCATTATTGGTGGCACGGCGGTCGACGTGGACTGAAACGGAGCAAAAAGTACAAACAATTTTCAAGGAGCAACTTCAATTAAAGGAGACAATCGAGGTAGAAAGAGCACATCGCACAGGGAGACAGGAAACGGGAAGACTTCGACCAAGACCAGTACTGGTGAAACTTGAAAAATATAAGGACAAAACAATGATACTACAGAGAGCAAAATACTTAAAAGGTACCAAAATCTACATGAATGAAGACTATACAGATAATGTACGACAAAAAAGAAAAGAATTGCTTCCAAAATTAAAAGAGGCACGTGAAAGAGGGGAAATTGCCTACCTGAGGCACGACAAACTCATCGTCCACCCCCGCACCAGTACTCCAATTCAACGGGCTCAACTTCAACATGCCGAGATTTGACGATTACCAGACAATAACTTTGAATTAACGGATATTGGAAACATACAACACAATCATGGATTTTAAAATCTTTGATTATGCTGAACATAAGACA
>NW_017805009.1:1504930-1522097 GCF_001891065.2 Hippocampus comes
GAAAAATTATTCTCTCGCAGACTTGACAACTTCATCCACAAACACGGGCTGTTAAGTGAAAATCAATATGGCTTCAGAGAAAAACGTACAACCTTAATGGCAGTAATGGAGTTTGTGGAAGCAATAGCAACTAACATAGACAATAGGGAATTCACGGTTGGGATTTTTTTGGATCTGAAGAAAGCTTTTGATACAATAGATCATACTATATTATTGAATAAATTAGAGAGATATGGTATCAGAGGTATAGCATATAAATGGATTGAAAGTTATTTAGAAAATAGATATCAGTATGTGCAATTCAACAACAAAAAATCCAACTCATTGAAGATTACCCATGGAGTGCCACAGGGATCAGTGCTTGGACCAAAATTATTCATTCTATATATAAATGACATCTGTAGTGTTACAAAACAATTCAAATGTGTCCTATTCGCTGATGACACAACCTTCTACTGCTGTGGAAAAAATATGGAACAACTCCTGAAAACTGTGGAAAATGAATTAACCAAATTAAAAGACTGGTTCGACAGAAATAAACTATCTTTAAATTTAACAAAAACTAAGTTTGTTATTTTTGGTACGAGACCTATTAAAGACCAAGTTAAAATAAAGATAAATTCAATTGAAATAGAAAGAGTTTATGAAAATAAGTTTCTTGGACTAGTAATAGACACCAAACTATCCTGGAAGCCACATATTGATAATGTTAAAAGGAAAATATCCAAAACCATCGGGATACTCCATAAAACTAAGGATGTGTTGAATATGAGTTCCTTGTACACATTATATTACTCATTATTACTCCCATATATGACCTACTGTGTGGAAATATGGGGTAACGCCTGTAAATCAAACACACTCCCTGTCTTAAAACTACAGAAAAAAGCAATCAGAATAATCAATTGGTCTAAATATATCGAACCCACAAATCCACTATTCATCAAATCAAATACAATGAAATTCTATGACCTGGTTGACTTCAAAATTGCCCAATTAATGTATAAAGCACATAACAATCTCCTTTGTCAAAATATCCAGAAGCTTTTTGAAATCAGAGATAGTTGTTATAATCTAAGAGGTATTAATCAATACAAAAAATCCAGAACAAGAACAAACATCAAGCAAAGATGTGTATCAGTAATAGGAGTTAATCTGTGGAATAAGCTTGAGATGGATCTGAAAATGAGTAAATCTTTGGACGAGTTCAAAAACAAATTCAAAAGATTAGTACAAAAAAACTACATAAAACAAAGTTAAGAAGATAAATTTTACATACTGGTACTTATAAAATATAGTAATACTATGGTTTGTTCTTGTTCTGGATTTTGAACAACTTATTGAATGTATTCAAGAAATGTGGTATATATAATGAATATGAGTCATTTGATATAAAAAGTAGAAAGAATAATGATACATATATACAAACCAAAAGGTGTATCAATAGATAAGCATAGTACACAAAAGGGTAAAAGTATTTGATGAAATTTAGATTTCTTCTTTTTCTTTGGTATTGGAAATGATCAATATACATTATTGCTCAAAAAGGGGTAGGACTAGATAAGTGGTATACTTCTTCCTACTCCTTTGAACATATAACTGTGATGATGTTTGTATTACTTACTTTTACTTTTATTTTCCTTTCATAATTTTTGTTTGCATTTTGTCATATTATTGTATGTTTTATATATGTTCAATAAACAAACAAACAAACAAACATAGGTGTGTCCAAAACAAACAAACTGGTTCGCACGGCGGCCTCACAGTGCGGAGGTGCAGGGTTCGATTTTGGCTCCGGCCTTCCTGTGTGGAATTTGCATGTTTTTTCCATGCCTCCGTGGGTTTTCTCCGGGTTCTCTGGTATCCTCACACATCCCAAAAACATGAGTGGCAGGTTAATGGAATACTCTAGATTGTCCCTAGGTGTGATTGTGATTGAGCACGAATGGTTGATCAGCTTTGTGTGCCCTGCAATTGGTTGGCAACCAGTTCAGGGTGTACCCTGCCTACTGCCCCAAGACAGCTGGGATAGACTCCAGCACACCCAGGACCCTCGTCACGATAAGCGGATTATAAAATGTATTATTCTTATTATTATTGTTATTGTTATTATTATTATTATTATGACTATACATGCATTCATAATGTGATTACATTCTTATTATAAGCCTTCCGGGGCAAATGAAGCGATTTCATCATTTTCTTCATGAAGTCTGTGACACAAGGCCATCGGAATTGATTTATTTCCGTGCTGCGTCCAAACAATGTATCAGCAGGTTATTCTGGGTTAGGCACCAAGAGGGAGGGTGAGCGCGGCATCCGATTGATAGAGAAGCGTGATCTGCGTTCCTTTCTCTTTTATCACATTTTTTTTCCCTCCTCCCCCACAATTTTCTGCCATCACTGCCCATGATACTACAGCTGATTAATCCTCCCAGAGTAAAGGCACTGGCAAAGACTTCATGTTCCATCTCTGACCTGAGAGTGCCAGCTCCCATCTGTTTGGCTTTGGCATGCACTCATCTTGTTGGACTAAAGGTTTTTGAATATTACTGGAGGATTAAATTCAACAAAATGATCATGTTGTACCTGCTGAGCATTTCTGTGTCCTCGACCCCGTGGAAAAGAGGATGAAATAAATGCCACCACAAGATGGCAATGTCCGATCCTAGATTAGTGTTTTATTTATTTGTCCTCACTATGTTTCCGGTCAAAGTATTTTTCAGGATTTAAAAAAGAATTCTGATGATGACTTGAGCTGCCACAATTGGTTTGGTTGACTCGAGTTATTCAAGTTATTACAGAAAAGAGATTGTTCCATCCCAAAATCAATTGTAGGGATTACGTTTAAAAAATGGGTGAAAAAAAAGAGAAAATAATCCCATGTGCAATTGGAATGTATCATATAATATGTATTAAAACTTGAACTTGCTGAAAAATAACGACATCCAAGATGTCGCCAGCGATGGTCGGCGACTCACCTCGGCCACACACCCACTCTCGATATTTATGTGTCATGTCCTTCATGTTCATGTTGTTAGAGCTGCTTGTCGCTGAAATTCTACAGTGGCTGAAACGACCAGAGACAAATTCCTTGTGTTATTTTCACATACCGCTACTTGGTCATTATGGGCAGTAAAGCTGGTTCTGATTTTGAGTCTGCATCATATCAACACAGAATTCTGACGTATGACGTCTAAACTTAAAACACTCACTCATAGCCATTAATAGGACAACGATTTGCAAACAATCTTAATCTGTCTACTTTCCATTGAACCATTGTTTTTGAGCATTGCGAGGACATTTTTGCGTCTTCCTGATCGAGTATGTTTTGACATTCTTCCAGAAGATGTATTTTCTCCACTTACATCAATCTATTCAACTTTTAAATAAACAAAACATTTATTGACCGACATAATCAGTGGCTCTAGCAGATGAAATTTGATCTATATCAGCAATGGGACTGTTTACATAACCAGTCAGATTTCAAATTCATCCTTACAGTTCCAGCCCAGGCCAGCGAGCTGGCCCTTGATGATGTCAACATTTTTTATGTCCTCTGATTGGTTTGTCAGTGCAAAACTTGTTTCAGTCATCTTTGACTAACACATCTGCACATATAAAGACGAACAACCGTTCACACCATCACTGAGAGCGAACCGATCCCATGCTGCCCGTACACAAATCAACCGCGTGTACCGCTACGCTATCAGTGAATGACACAATGAGGGGCTCCCGCAGAACTTTTCAATTTTGAGTATTGCGACGTGATGTAGGTAGATTAAATTGAATATTCATTCATTCATTCATTCATTCATTCATTCATTTTCCGAACCGCTTGATCCTCACTAGGGTCGCGGGGGGTGCTGGAGCCTATCCCAGCTGCCTTCGGGCAGTAGGCAGGGGACACCCTGAATCGGTTGCCAGCCAATCGCAGGGCACACAGAGACGAACAACCATCCACGCTCACATCCACACCTAGGGACAACTTAGAGTGTTCAATCAGCCTACCATGCATGTTTTTGGAATGTGGGAGGAAACCGGAGTACCCGGAGAAAACCCACGCAGGCCCGGGGAGAACATGCAAACTCCACACAGGGAGGCCGGAGCTGGAATCGAACCCGGTACCTCTGCACTGTGAAGTCGACGTGCTAACCACTGGACTACCGGGCCGCTAAATTGAATATTCCCCCACCAAAAGCCCAGCTACTAAATGCCCGGCTCCCCAGTGGGATAAAATACGATTAGCCATCATAATTGTGTCACTTTTGATTGTGATTGATGGTGACTAGTCCAGAATGTACCCCACTTCTCACTCGATGTCAGCTGGGATAGGCTCGAGCAGATTTGCAACCCTAATGAGCAAAAGTGGTGTAGAAGACACCCAACAACGAGACTTTAGTAAATGAACTGCTACTGCTATCTGGGTTTTTTTTTTTTTTTTTTTTTTTACAACATAGCCCAACATCCCTATGCAGCCTTGAGTACCACATTGACCCCCTTACTGTACCGTGTGTTCAGGTTGGCATTGTACCGCTGTTTACCGAATGATGAACTCAAACTTATCGAATGTATTATAAACAAGTCCCAATTTAAGCAACTAATAAGAGTGTCTGATCATTCTTGACCCTCCATACCGCTAAAGCAGCTGACCAGCGAATGACTCCAGCTTGCTGACTTCACTCATCTTTCTTCTGGAATTTTCTCCATGCTCACCAGAGCCCAACTGTGTTCTGTGAAACGTAACAGCCTGTTACATCTTCAAGGCTTGCTTTGGTCAAAATGTAGCCTAATGTCCTGCTGACCCAGCCCACCTCAGCGTACACTAACTGAAAGTCCCCAACGGGTTTTTATTCCTTTCTCTCAAGCATGAGATCAGAGTTCTCGCCCGCGATTGAGGTGAGTATTTGGATCAGTTGTATCAGATATCTGTTGAAGCATAGCTCACTTTTTCCTTTCTGGCTTTGCCGGTCCACCAAAAGACGTTTTATCTTGTGTTCCCCTCCTCTCTCCAAGAAGATGACTGACACATCAGAGATAGCCTTCAACTAATCCTATCCTTTATGCTCTGTGAGAGTAAGCTGTGAGCCTGTCCCCCTTTCACACTTTATTTGCTGCCGTTTGAAATCATACGAAATGTCATGCTCAGCATCACATGTTGAGCTTGGGGCCTTTTAAAGTTCACTTTTCCAGAAACAGAAGAAGCACAGACATCAAAGCAAGCAAAAGAGAGACTTGCAGTTTAATTGTTGGAGTTTCTCCAGGGAAATCCTGATTAATTTCTTGGCCACGTGTCTTTCAAGAAGAGACTAGGGCAATGTTTGAATATTCAAACATTACTATCATTAATAATATTTTTAATAATAATTACACACAAAAAAATCCCAATCTGTTAATGATGCCTCAAACATGAGGAATGCAACTTTACACAAAGCATCACACAATCCTTTGTGAGTAGTTGGTTTGAGTTTAATTGCATTTTATTAGAAAATAATACATTTCTACTTTCACTAATTAGATTCATGGAAGACCGGGTCTAACCCAGCCGTGGGAGAGAAGGAGACCGCGGCCTGGATTGGTCACAATTAGTACTTAAAGGGTACCAAGAGACAGACCATGCACACCAATACGGAGTGCATGGTCTGCAGGAATGGATTCCATGCTGGCTGCGAAAATCAGCTGTGTGTACAACTACAACTTTTTTTTTTTTAACTTCCATTTTTTTATTTTTTTGGTGGGGGCTGGGGAGAGGGCCTAATCGTTAATATTTTATCAACGATGCTCAAACGTTATCTGACAAGCGCTTCTGAGTAGTAGTTGCTGTTGTTTACAATCGCCAACAGGTGGTGCTGAAGGGTAGAAATGCCAACAACTCACAGTCAGTGTGCATGCGGAGAGTTTTACTTTGCATCTGCAGAGCTTTACCTGACCCCGCCATTCCCCTGAGCTGCACACACCTTGTCGGCAGGTTGGGCCTTATCTCTCTCTCTGTCTGAACTGAGCCATTCAGTGCACACTTGACCTTGTTCATTATCGTGTAGCAGACTTTGTTATTACCTGCCCCCTCTCTCCCTTTTGTGTCCAACCCTGACTTTCCTTTTCCACACTATTTGAACAAAGATAAAAACAGAGTCTGTTTACTTAGCCACTGTCAGAAGCAACCACACTCTCACGCTCTCTCTCCTTTGTTTACCAGCCATGTGTTTTACAGAGTCCCAAACCGTGACCTTTCATCGGTATATAAGGCCTAATGTTTAACATTTGATGTAATGATTTGTAGTATTTAATCTCAAAGGCAAAGCATGTTCAATGTTGAATTTTGCTTAATAAACAATGACTGCCATATAATACTCTGGAAGTAAAAATGAGAAGTAGCATTCACAGAAATGTTTCATATTTGACAGCAAAAAGAACAGATCTGATCATAATGAGAATTGGTTCATGTCATTTTTTAATACCCCAAGCTAGTTTTGTGTTCATTTTTTGTTTTTGATTTGATTTTCCTTTTTTTTTCTCTCTCCCTATGAAATTTGGAGTCACACTACATGCATTTTATTGGACAATGATGTACATTGTACTAGGTCCAACATTTCGTTACCATACTATTGTGGTCAGCTTGAGTTTGAAAAACACTGTTCCAGTGCAATTTGAGTCAAATATTCGGGCACAAACATTAGACATTGGAATACTTATTGCAACCGGGTGCCAACCAGTCCACAGTGTACCCTGCCTTTTGCCCAATGACAGCTGCAATTGGCTCCAGATCACCCTAAAGAGGACAGGCTGTGTAGAAAATGGATGGATGGGTGATTTGAAAAAGTACAGAAAGGACACCATATCAGCGGTCCTATAAGTGTTTACATTTCCTTTCTGGTTGAACCTACAAAATGCTTGTCGAAGCAGCTCTTTTCACTTCAATGTCTTTGTACTCATCAGACAATATGACCGCGACGGGATCATTCAGGAGTCTTAAGTGTAGGTGTAGGTACACACAGCTGTGCACTTCCCAGCATTGCATTAGATTTCACACAAACATATAAATCAGCCTTAACCTTTCACCGAACATAAACGTGCAGATATCCTTGGACAATAATCAAATTCAGAATGTACACAATGTAATCCTGACGTTATTTGATGACTTCATTTTTGGGAGATATACTTGACAATATGTGAAATATGGTTGTTCACATCTCTATTGGAGAAATGGTAGATAGGTAGTTCGGTATGGAAATTCTTCATTATTAGGACAATAGATAGATAGAGAAATAGATAGATAGATGACTCGATTGGTCGTATGGTCGGTTGGTCGGTCGATAGATGAGATTTTGTCTTGTAACATCATTTTTTTCCCCTTCAGTATTTTCTCCCGGAAAAAAAAATGATGATGGGTTTGAACTTTGTTCTCTCTGTAAGGAATGATGCAGTCAAGTTTCAAAGTTGCCTTTGGAATAGCAAGACACATACCCAGCCCATAATGCAAGCGTTGATAACTGTCTATCAAAAAGTTCACTGAGAGCGTGAGGAGGGATGGCATATGCCTTTGATTCTAATGCTAAGAGCATAATTTATGTAAGATGTTTGAATGGCTTTTTTTTTTTTTTTTGTAAGAATAGATTAAAGGGAGTTTCGTGTTAGAGGAGCCCGAAAATGTGCGTGCAAAGCAGTCTTTTCCAAACTCCTGGGGCTGCATGTGGGTTGATGAACAGGGCGGGTGCAAGCGGTGATTAGCTCAAGTCATTTATTGCTCTAACAACACTGTGCCAATCATGCCAATCCCTGGAGTTTTCCTCTCTTTTTTTGTAAATATGAAAGACCTTGTCCCGACAGTGACTTCAAAGGTGGCAGCGGCAGGCCTCATACCAGGCCGCGGAGTCTTCGTCAACCCTTCCCCTCCACACATCAAACCCAAGATGACAAAAGAAGCTCTAGGTGGCATAATGAGACGTATCGCTCCTTTCAACTATGTGTGAAGTGTGACATTCACTGTCTTCTTGTGACTTGTGTTGACATTGCGGCCTGTGTGTTAGGAGCTGACCAGACGGTCCAGGCAGTCTCCCTCTTCTTAGTTATGAGCCACCGAGGGCACCATCAAACTCTGCAAGCTCCTTAGGTCAACAGTCGAGTCTGTCTGCGCTCACGCGTGCCACACATGCTCAAGTGAAACAAATGGAAGTATACGTTGTCGTTGCACCCCCTCGAGTAAGTTTCCTGAAACTTTAAAGGGCTGTACCGAACAGGGATAAAACTGAGTAATTTTGGCCATGTAATTTTGCTATATGTGTCATCTTCATGACATATATAGCATCTTGAAGCCTGAGATGTCGAAAAGGCGAGGTTTTTGAAAATTACTTTTTTATAATTTTCTTTTGAAATGGACGTCAGTGTGTGCAAAAGCCGCAGCCAAAAACTTCAACACAAAAACGATTCCCGGCACACAGCAAAAGTTGATAGCAGCTGGCTTTTAATCCTTTCATGCTCCCTGTAACCTGATAACATGATAAGCTGTCCACTGCTGTCCTTGAAAGGGTTAAATGGCACACGGGCATGCTGCATGGCACTCAACTGCGCTTGAGAAGATTTGAATATGTCGTTACAACACTGCATTCATGCAATGCTCCATGATTTGGCAATCATTTTGAGTCATTCAGTTTATTTCTAGTGTGCAAGGTGGTGTTATTATCAGTAATTGTCAGGAAGCATGATCGCATTATCACACATCTATGATACAGGCCCATGCACGTACTTGTGTATGAACTAGCACACCCTGGAATTGTGAATTCAAATCTTTCATTTCATCAGTGAAGACAAACATAATATACATAAGTAAATGTACATTTAAAAAGAAAGAAAAGACAGCAGTAGAGATTCTACTCCTGTACGAAAGTAAAGGTAAAAAAAACACTTAAATGAACTGAAGTAAAGCGCTTATAGTAACCTGGAGGTGGAAACGTGCTATCCAAGTGAAAGACCAAATACCATACTGAAAAGAAAAAAAAAAAAAATCAATTGTGTTACATGTTTTTATGTGCATTTTGTTGTTTATGAGCTAGATAGCATCGGTTCAACTTTTATGCGATCAAGAGAGATTCCAATAGCTTTGCTAATTTTGTGAACTGAAGAGCGCAAAAAGCTACATTTGGTAATGGCAACAACTGAAAAAAATACACTGTGTGTGTGTGTGTGTGTGTGTGTGTGTGTGTGTGTGTGTGTGTGTGTGTGTGTGTGTGTGTGTTTGTGTGTGTGTGTGTGTGTGTGTGTGGCTTGTGGTTCTTGTGGGCTAGCCCAAAAAAACAATACATTCACAATAAATCACATTCTGACTGCTGACAACATCACACAATTCTGTGAAATAAGGCCGCGGATGGGAAATAGCTTGCTTTTCCCAAATCCAAGCCACTTACAGATCTTCTCTGCACACGCGTGAGAATCAAGGCGAAAAAAAGGGAGGTGACCAAAAAAAAAAAAACGATTTTGTATGAGAGTACAAAGGTGAACGCCTAAATGTACGCCCGTAAGCTTGCAGGCATTGTTTAAAAGCCTTTGAGCCTCATGTGACAAAATGGCAGGTGCACTTTCTACCATGTTTAACTACTCTAATAGAATTTAGAGCCTTCAACATGGGTGTGTAAAGCTTGCAGGCATTGTTTAAAAGCCTTTGAGCCTCATGTGACGTAGTGACAGGTTCATTTTCTGCCATGTTTAATCACTCTGTTCGACCGCTTCCACGTTGGTGTAAAAACACAATTACAAAACACTGTCAACCTCCGTTCGTTTGTCAAAATTTCCCAACAGAAAAGGATCCATGCGGGCACAAAAGATGGGACTGAAATTGTAAATTTTTAACACATTTATTCACATTCACATTGATTTGAGTCAATATTTTGAAAATGAAAGGGAACACACAGAGGCGAGGACAGTAGGCATACCAGACAGCGAAACTAATGAGAGACACGACATGCGATCAGCCCGACAGAAATAAATGTTCTGGTCACTGTGACTTTTTAAATCGAGAAACATTTCCACATTTTTATGATTATTGTGGCATGTTACATTGAAGATTCATCGACTGAGTGTTACGCTGCCTCAGATCATTTTTTTCTGGCAGTGTTGGGCTGAGCAAATGCCCACAAATGACCTACATGTGTCATCCTCATGTCTCGGCATTACTCACACGTCCCCCTTGCTGCACACATTGAGCAAAAAGTCAGTAAAAAGTTACAAAACTTTTAATGAAACTTAACTGTCGTGTCCCAGCAGAAGGCGGTCTCCTTCAGAAGTATCACATGACATAGATTAAAAAAACAAATGGACAAATCACAGTTTTTCACGCTGCTTCCCATTAGTTCTAAAGGAAAAATTGGTCGCCAAAGAGAGTCCCTTACCCATAATGCACAACGCGACTCAGATCTGCAAGTGGTCTATTTGGTCAACGTCATTAATGTTCCTCGCTTTCGTTTGCGTTCCTCCATCTCACTGCTGTTCCGACTGTTTCCGCCTTATATGACCCCAAGATCTCAGTCGTTCAAGATCTCAACGGAGTTGGCTTTGCCTCTTTAGTAAGAAGGACTTTCAGGTAGTTGATGGATATCTGCTCACAAATGTAGAAAAAAAACAGCCATTAGGAAAATAAATACTCAGTTAAAATATATTTACCTGAAAAAAAACTAAGTATAGTAACATGGAAAGTTACTTTTACTTTGTTGTTTCCCACCACTTATTTCTATCATGCAGTGGTGGTTCCTTACTAACTAGCGGGAAGAATAATCCCATTGAGTACACAACATTTCAGGCCGGGTGTCTTGTAGATGTGTTTTTGCATGAGGCCTCTGGCATATCATGTGAGCTACCAGCTGCAACTGGAAATGCAGGGGTAAAAAGGGGCCACACAGTTAAATTGTGAAAAAGAAACAGTGGATATCAACAAAAATGTTCAAATGCCATTTTTAAAAAATATAAAAACAACATCAAGATAAATCATTTAAAAACATTCCCACCATTAATGTGACACACAGCTGACAAAAGTACGAAGCAATTGGCTCTTAATTTGAACATCCGTCGCAGTTTATGACAGCTGTGTATTCACAGCCTCGAGGAAACAGCTGAGTTTGAGCCTTAAAAAAGACACAAGCTTTTGTTCTAGTGTGCGCATCATCATCCAACCTCAAAGGCATTTTAAGGTAACATATACCGGCCATGATGAACTCAGAAAGCGGTGGCTGTTCGTATTTCTGTGAAAAGTCTGGATAATCTTGAATTCTAACCATTTACAGACAGCCCCTAAACTGTGGCTTTCAGATCACGGAGCATCTGTAGCATGGGTGTCAAACTCATTTTTGTTGCGGGCCACATTGTAGTTATGGTTTCCCTTGGAGGGCCGTTATGAATTTTGGGAAACCATATAAATGTTTAATTACCTCCACATATTACATACACAGCGCACAACAAATTGCTGGATAACTAGTTTTAAAATCAGAAGTCAAGAATAATGACTGTTATTGTGGATTACATGTGACAATTTGAAATTTTGGTTCAGACTTTAGCAAGCATCATGGAACTTGACATGCTTGATTTGCTTTCGCGGGCCACATAAAATGATGTGGCGGGCCAGATCTGGCCCCCGGGCCTTGACTTTGACACCATGATCTATAGGAAGCAGTATTTATAGGTGGAGTCGTCTTCACATGTCATGTACTACAAATCACGCAGGAGATAGCAAAAGGCATGCTCGTGCATTGTGACCACTCCACACCACATTTTTGGGAGGTCAAGAAGACAATTATCAGTGGATTAGCAGAGACTAAGATGGCTGAACATATTGCCCTAATTCCCCCTCGCCTGTATCCAACGAATTATCCTGGCCTTGACCAAGATCCCTGATACAGCCAGAACCGTCCAATTCATCTTTCATATGACTTGGAGGTCAAAGACAAAAGTAGAAGGGAAGTTCAGTGAGCTACACGAGGCCAAGCCTTGACGCATTAGGCAGCTATGGATGGATAGGCAGGATGACCTCCATCCTGCAAATTGAGTTGATACTACAATAAAGGTCATACCTGCCTTCATTTATGACCCCTATAAGCACACAAAAGTATGAGCCAACATATCCACTTTCGAGTCATCCCAATTCATCAATTAGAAGGAGACATTAATCATCTAATACGGCTTTGGGTATGGGTGTTTTTTTTGGTTTTACTATCCAGTTCCTTTCACTTTTAAATAGTAAACTTGGAGTTTGTGGTATCTGCCACGCTGTCGTCTGTGGCCCCCGAATTACCTCAGAGCGTGCAGTGCCTAGCACGCTGCCAAAGATGGAGGCGAGTATTGTTTTCATGACAGAGATCAATGGGTGGGTGAATATGCTTTAATTCTGCAGGAGCTGCTCTCCCAGGCTAATAAATGCAAGCCTCCCTGCTGACTGGGCTGTCGTGCTGAGCCCAGCGGGGGCTTGCCTTTTTGTGTTCCTGTGCCCAAATTATGGAACCATCAATACGCTGCCTGGAACCAGTCAATAGAAGCCCGCTTTGTGGCTGAAGGGAGACCAACTTCAAGGCTGATCAAAAAAGGGGGAAAGCCTAAGCTCTGACACATTTACCAAATAGAACGAGGATCAAAATGCAAAAGCCTTAGTTCAGTGTTACTTGCAAAGACGGTCTGATACACGTCAATGGGCGTGACACACAAAATCAAGGGACCTAACCAAACCGGTTTTAAAACAGTGTGCTCATCATGGTTTACAAGTTGCACACCTTTCTTTGCAAGGAGTCAACACAGCATATTTACACTTTGTAATGGTTCATTACGTTGAAGAAAATACAGATTGCTTCCAACGCTCCAATATTTACATGCGCACACAAAATTAATTGCTTCAGGCCATCCTTTGAGTCCGCCGCCATCTGACTGTACGACAGCAATGTGGGCCACAACTATTCACTTCACCAATGCCATTTCATGGTCCAGAAAAGTTGTTGCACGTATATGACAGTGTCTTCTCGTTGTTTTTAATCTGTTGTTATTTTTATTTTCAGCTGCGTGCTGCTGTAATGGTTAAATTTTCTCTCAGAGGATCATTAAAGGATTACCTTACCCTCCCCTTTTTTTACTGAACTTTGCTTTGAGATGCGTCTCGAATAAAAGGTGAATTCTTCTAGCTGATCGCGAGGTTGTCATACACTTTCCTTTGACAGCGCAAAGGTGATGAACACCGTTGTTGTGCATGAGTATTTTTCCATATCGCCTGACTGGCGCTTGTAGCATCAAGTGAATTATTAAGCATCCGGCTTCAAATAGCTTGTAAAACTCTGTCCTCCTCAAAATATGAAACTTTTTTTCCCCTTTTCCTTACGCTTTTATTTTTGTTGGCTTCTCAAATATCAAGTTGTCTCCGGATTTTCAAACGGGTTGAAAAATAAGAGTTTCCCCAGCTTGCAAGCGCATTCAAAGGCCGCCTTCTTCAGATGTGCCACCTTGCAGCGTGGTGGTGGCTGTGCAGGAACAGGATCATTCAGATATGCTAATGGATCAGCGGGGTAGCTCGGAGCGCGGCTTACCCTGCTTTAAAAGACAGCTGCCTTCTCCCTTTCTTTTCATGCCCTTCTCTCAGCCAGCCTCTCTTTTTCCCACTCGACACTGATACGCAGGTTGAAATGTAATAACCATTGCATTTCTACTAATTAGACAGATAGAGCAATTAGCCGGGTGCATGTAATTCCAGGTTGTGAAATATGTGACACAAAGGGAGTTCAGACGATGAGTTTGGGCAGTCATCTGATGTCGGCACAGTGTAATGATATCATGCTCAATGCGGAGAGCTGTACATAATGGAGCCAGTGCCCACCGACCCTCCCCTCAGCAGTCTCCCTCTGTGTCAGTGCCTGTATATGGACCATTGGCTTTGCCGCTGAAGCCCCCGGTCCCACACTCTCCTGGGCTATCTATTCTCTCCAGCCAGAGTCATGCTGCGCAGGAATCCTGGGTGATTGGGTTTCTTTCAGGGGCCTTATAGTCAGTCATAAATCGGAGGGGATCCCGCCCGGCCCCTCGCTCTCGCCCCTAACCCTGGCTCCAGCTGGCAGGAGACGATTGTTGGAGAGCCGGGGTCATTGCGGGGTCGCTCTCTGTGGCGCTTCTTAACTCTCCTTGCCTATTTTTTTTCTCAACCCCTCCTCTGCACGATAACCCCTTTTCTCTCTGTCTCCTGGCTGAGGTTGCTAGGGCTTGGTATTTGCTTTTTAGGACCATGTTGTAATTCCAGAGAACCTCTACTCCCACTGCCGACTCTGGCTCCCTCTACTCTTTCACTGCCGATGGGTGGTAAGAAGCTGCTGGGGCTATCGTGTTCACCACAACTGGCTTTTGTATTGCTTCCTCCCGAGGCACACATTGAACAGATCCATTCACGTATGTCACATAATTTACACAAATATGAACCAGAATACAGTGGAGACATGATCCTGAATGTAACGGGCAAGCTAGTACTATAACCTTGTTTGCATTCAATGGTACAGTTCCTTGCCGTTTGCCCGGGTGAAGTTTGGAATGCTTAATCCTTATCTGACTTGTGTTTACACTGTGGGGCAATTTGCTGGATTACAGATGGCGGCGTCAACGGCAGCATACTAGCGTAACAAAATGTAAACTGCCACTGAATTTAACAAAGACCCAGTCCTCCACAACAACACAAAGACCTTTCGTCAGCATTATCCACGACAGGATATTGTTAAAAAGGCTCATTTTGTGACGATCCCATTGTTACCTCTTCCTATAGTACCCATTAGAATGAGCGTGGAAATACAAAACGTAAAGTTAAAATGATCCTGAGCCAAACTGCAGCGCTTAGTCAAAAGCAACTTCGGATTTATTTTTCTTGAGTGTTTAAAAGTTGCACATACACACAAATGTTTTTATAATCATCTTCGTCCTCCCTATGCTACACTCCAGACTGTAGGACAGTAGGAAATAGCCCACATGGAACTTCCAAGGTTTCAAAAGTAAACAAAAAACTTTGTTGAGGACTTTCCTAAACTTGGACACCAGCAAACCATGATCCACAAATGGAAAATATATGGAAATAGCCTACAAAAGTTATCCAAAGAGCAAAATGACGACCCATCCACCAGGTAATAAAGGAACCCAGGAAAACATTTAAAGAATTGCTGGTCTCCTTCATCTCACTTCAGGGTTAGTGCTCATGACTCAAAAGGAAGAGACAGGGTAAAGGTGACACCCATGGCCAAAATGAAAAACACTTTACTGTACTTACTTTGCAAGTCAATTTGTGATTCATGTGTGCCCCTAAAATTCAAGTTTAGGGGACACTGTGCTCCTAGTAAACAATTTTTACAACGCTAGTCTGGAGCCCTGTGTTATTCCATCCATCCATCCGTCCGTCCGTCCGTCCGTCCGTCTGTCCGTCCGTCCATCCATCCATCCATCCATCCATTTTCTTATCCTCTTATCCTCACAAGGCTTGCGGGATGTGCTAGAGCCTACCCCAGCTGTCTTCAGGGAGTAGGCGGGGGACACCCTGAACTGGTTGCCAGCCAATCGCAAGGCACACAGAAACGAACAACCATCCGCGCTCACATTCACACCTTCCGACAATTTCGAGTGTTCCATTAACCTGCCATGCAAGTTTATGGAATGAGGGAGGAAACTGGACAACATACAAACTCCATACAGGAATGCCAGAGCCCAGAATCGAACCCTGCACTTCTGCACCGTGAGACCGACGCACCAACCAGTCGTCCATCGAGCCGCCCCTGTGTTATTCCCAAAAGTAAAATTGTTTTGACTTTTTCAGTCACATAAATGGTGATTACACTCACAGATGAGAAAGTTGTAATATGAAAAACTTGTTTTGGTGGCAAAAAAGCGCAACAGGTTGCCACAAACTCATGTGGAACCGTTCCCATAATTCTTCATCTTACTAGTTTATTTTTGCAGCAATAGAAGACAATACAGAGTGGTCACATCTGCAATTATCTTTTGTGGGAGATTGCACCCCTCTGCCAACATCTGGGATCATAAACTAAACTATCAAAGTGACAAAAAAAAAAAACAACAACAACAACAGCAATTACAGTACTGTCATTGCACAATTTATGACTCCTATTTTGTGGCATTTGCAAAAGGACTTGAATTCAATCATGTCTATCATAAAGCTACAAAAAAGCCTAATGTTAAAAACACATATTACAGTGGACCCACAGCATGGATTTAGATTCTGCAGCAGAAAATAAACGTACTATACATCAACTCATTCAAATTCTGTCTGGAAATAAAGGATTTAATCAGCATCATAAATCCTTTTCATTGAGCAAAGGGTTTGCGGCTATGCAGAAGCATCTTTATTGTCTAACAGACTTCAAAGAGAGAAAAACTAAAATCTATACGCTACAGACAAATTTCTTTCATGCCTATGGAAAAAAAAATGGAACAAACTAGACAGTGTTCCGTGTGAAATGTGATATGGGCTTGGAGGATGCATTGTTCTATTTCAGTTTGCTTGAATCACCGCCGGTGCATGTTGGCTCATAGCTGCCGCACCATTCTGACTTCTGACAAACAGCATCTGTAGCAGGGACTCCATTTCCTCCCACGAGGCAGATGGGAACAAACCCAGTATAATCGCTTCAAATAAACAGGATGCCATTTATTGTTTGCCCCACCAATTGAAGTTTCTCCCTTGGGTGTTAATGAGCTCTTGATTAATCATTTTAATGTTCTGACTTATTGCATGCCAGTAGGGAGAGATGAAATGATTGGCATTACACAAATCATCCATTTAAGCTGCTTGTGCACGTCGAATATACTGTATAGGGTCAGTGTATCCTGTAGCTCTATCACGTGAATATCGCAACATATCTGAATTTCTCTGGAAATAAAACTTAGTTCAAATGCAATCAACGCCTTGACCTTAAACTTTGGTGCAATTTTTAGCATGGAAAATACTTTTAAAAAAATATTTCTTAAAAAAGAAATTAATAATGGCTACACATCCTCATGATGTTTTCGAAAAAACAAAAAAAGGTTGATAAAACTTTAATACATTCATATTTCAGGCTGTTCCATGAATGCCAAAGCAAAACTCAGTGTGTGTGTGTGTGTGTGTGTGTGTGTGTGTGTGTGTGTGTGTGTGTGTGTGAGCGCGCGCACGTCTGTAGAGGTG
>NW_017805009.1:1522123-1543746 GCF_001891065.2 Hippocampus comes
GGTTGTGTGTGTGTGTGTGTGTGTGTGTGTGTGTGTGTGTGTGTGTGTGTGTGTGTGTGCGCGCGCGCACGTGAGTTGTTTTTTTTTTTTTTAAACAAATGAACATTAAAAAAACCCAAATATTTCAATACACTGTCCTTTTAAAGGAGAAATAAAGTGTTGTATATTTCTTCCCCCTACAATTAAAAAGAGTTGACATAACATGTCTGGGAATGCTATTCTCAAAAAACCTGATCTTGCTGGGCAAATGGCGAACCTGGCTTTCATTAGATTGACAACCAGTGGGCTGGATCTCACTAGCGTGTCACCACTTGCGTTTGGCCATGTCCTATTCTGCCTTGCTCGGCAACATGTGTTAGCTGTGCCAGACTGCTTGCTCTTACCAGTGTACAGAGGTGGGAGAAAGTAACATACAGTATGTTGCAAGTAAGTCTCGAGTCGTAAACTTTAAGTCTCAAGAAATTCCCAAGTTAGTGTGGAAAAAAAAAACAACTGAGCAATTCAAGTTAAGTTGCCAGTTTATGGGGGGGCCTGCCACATCAAATATTGTGAACATGCTCACAACCAGAAAAGCTACACAAAGTGGTGCGTATGTACACCACTTTGGAAATTGACTGTGATGTGACTATGCAATACTCTGAGAGTGTGTGTGTTCGAAGAAGCAGAGCACATTCCCTTCCCATTAATTTCCAAATGCGGTTGCTTGTCTCCATCTGGACTGTCTGACACACTGGTCCACCGTGTCCCGAGTTAGAGTGCCTAGGGCATGCACATTTGAACAATGCTCAGAGTTTCCGAACGGTCGGAGTGAAGCAGTGTGCACTCAGAGTGCGCTCAGAGCACATTTCTGAACATGCCCTATGAACAGTATACATTTCCACGCTTAAATCACAATCAGTTTTTCAATGGTATAGTTTCAACATTACACTCTTTGTAGTGTCTAAACTGTCACTTTAATATCTTCTCAATGAAATGCATAACTGACATGAAGTTATGCATTAGTTCTTAGCTATTAGTGAGCTAATATCTAATCTAATCTAATCTAAACTGTCAAACTAACCTAGCTATCTTTACTTCACAGTTCACACAGTTATCTTACCTGCATCTAACAAATCAAGGTCAACGTTGGAGATGTATATTCATCATTGGAGCGCCGTCCATGATGACTCATAGAGTAGCCTGATGGCCTAGTTATCTGGTCCACGGCATGGATGGCACAAAAAACAAACAAACAAACAAACAAACAAACAAACAAACAAACAGACGGTATGCTATTGGAAAAAAAATATTTTCAAATGTAAAACACAAAATGAAATGTCATGTCAAGAAATTCAAGTCAAAGTCATCGAGTCTTTCAAGTTTTTGCTGTATGAGTCATATGACATGAAATTAGCAACTGTCATTCTCTCAAGTCCAATACATATGACTCGAAGCCCCCTACTTTTGCTCAAGTGTGCCCAGAATGTGGAATAGTAGAATTTTAACTTGTGTGTATGTGGCAAATGTACTCATCGCTAAACCAAACCTATCCACCACAAGTTCCAACCACAGTTAACACTGTCGGCACCCCAAAAAAATGTGTCTTTCTTGGATGCCACACTTTACAGAACAGCTCAGTGTCTTTATTTAAATTCTCAAGTGGTATGTATTTTGTGTCATTCGGGCCATAGCAGTTTGTCGGCCTAGCGCCTTTTTCTGTAAATGTTTTTTTTTTTTTTTTTAACCTTAAGCTGAGTCTACATTTGTAGAGTCCGATTATGTCTGGAACCTTCCGGACATCCTGACAGACTGTGGTTCTAGCCATTCATTTGATAATAGCTCGATTTTTCATCAGATTTTCCTGTACTTGACGATGTATTTATTAATTCAAATTTGGCAGGCTTGTTAACGACACCTTTTGTTGTTGGGTCAAATTTATGACAGCTATTTTCATGGTCCACGGACTTTAACATAGTTGTGTGATGTGGTGCATGAGCACCAAAATGATTATTTTAAAAAGCCAATGTTGGTAATGCTGTTAGCTAACAATGGGTAGTTTTGCATCACGGACGCTCGTTTTTGCTTTGACATGATTGTGCCCTGGCCACTTTGTCAAAGGGGTTCTTCTGCTCTGAAAGAAACTTTACCCGATCTTGCTTTTTCATTGGCTGAGAAATTCGAGTTCTTTTCCGTTACAAGTTCCAAAATGGCCTGGCCACGCTCTACCCGGAGGTGGCCTGCTCTCTCTTGCTTCTCCATTACAACAGACACGAATCAATTGGAGTCGGATCAACAGGACTATGCACTGCACACTCGCAGTGTGCGAGGTTCTGCCACAATATTTCACGAGTGGCCAAGTCGCGGCCGCAAGTGCACGATTCAAAATGGAGTTGCACGATGTGGCGATGGCGCAAATTATTGCCCACCAAATGCAAAGAAGCTTTCACATGGACATAAAATCTATTTCCGGGTTTAGGTGAGGGAGACACAGCCACCCTCCACCAAGGCTTACAAATACTCTCCATACAGTACACATATATTGTGAACTGTACTTCACCACTTTCGCAATTTCACCTGTAGCTGTAGAGGAAATCCTGAAGCTGTGGTAAAAATGTTCAAAAGTCACCAGGTGCATTCACTTGAATGATCCATTTGACAGAATGAGAGCTCGTCCCATTTATCAATATTTCCCCATTTTAGTCTTTATTGTGGACCACATCCTCATTCGGTAGCAACCTGATATCGTGCAATGGGAGGAAAATGTGGATAATATACAGTGAAATATGACAGCTCGCTCTCATTCACTCAAATGGACCCAGAAACGTGTGTGCCGCTCGCAAAAAATGTTAACCAAAAGCTTCACTATTTCATCCATTGCTACATAGAAAATTGTGAATATGGTTAAGTATTGTTTTAAAATGTAATAGATGTATACAAAATATACTGCATTTTTATGACAAGGCGGGGGGCGGTTCTGTCTCGCTCGCTGAAAACCAGGCAATGGGCATGTTCAGTGGAGTTCATTGCGAATCGAAATGAACAACTACTGTACATCTGTCAGCCAATCAGATGACAGTGATGGCATGGCCTTAGCTTGCGTTCTACAACCAGGGTGGAAGAGGTCCTGAGGAACAGATCCACCGGAACTGCACGGCCTCTAAAATGTGTAATGGTAAAGTGAGCACACAGGGCGGAACCAGGCTGTTACTCGGTAGAACATTGGAAAAGGCGCTTTGTAATGGTGAGTGTGATAATGTTAATTACCAATGGTGGGGTGAAAGTGCAGAGTGGCAGAAGACGTCAAAAAAGGTAGATTTACTTAGTTATTTAGTTTCCCATTGAATGATGATACACATTTCATTGATTATGCATGTGTATCTATTGAAGTGAGGGTATACTATATGCCTCACATAAAGGGCCTACATTAGTGGGAGAAACTTGAATATTTTAAGGGCCCATGACAGACAGGGACCATAGAAAAGGTTTCTTTTTTTCAATTTTTAGTTTTGAAGCAGAAGGCCCCAAATGACTGCTCATAATACAATGAAATTGTGTTAATGCTCTCAAAAACTAGGTCAGTGAGCAAACAATCCGAATGAGATATGTCACACAGATGTTTTGATGTCCTACTGTGAAAACCTTAAGTGATTTATGGAGCTGTTTTTGTGCTAATTATCCGAATGAATTCCATTTTGTTGCAGTCCCACAAACATCCCATGGGAGCTGGGATATCAAAAGTAAACCCACATTTTTTTTTTTTGTTGCCCTTAGGAAAATGCCACAAAAAAGTAAGAACATTGAGGACATCAAAAGAGACGAACGCAAAGTCTTTCTACATGTGATATGTGTCAACATGAATGTCGGTGCTGCCCTCAAGAATGATGTTCATGGGAAGCTGATTTGGGCAAGTGGCGACCCACAAACCCCCACGCTTACTCAGTACGGCTCGCAAGTAGTTGGATTCTTTGTGACTCAGGTCCAATTTGTTATGACATCAAAAAACTGGGGAAGCTCACCGGCCGGTGACCAACAACATTTTGTGAAGGAACTGTCCCATTCTGTCGAGCAGTATGCATCCATGCATATACAATAGGTAGGTTGAATGTCCTTCTGGCTGTTTTCTACCTTGTTTACCAGTTTACTAGCCATCACAAGTGATGGGTAGTAACACACGATCTTTACTTTGTTACATTTACTGAAGCAACTTTTTGGAATAACTGTAAATGTCCGAGTATTGTTAATACAATATACTTTTTAGTGTTGCTTGAGTATTTTAGGAAAGAAGTAATGCTGTTTTTACTCCCCATATAGTGAGTTATATTTCACTTGCTATTTTTATTTGTAGCTGTCTTTTTATTGATTGCACATTGATTTATTGATTTTGGTTCATCTGAGAAATGTGTGGCTTCGACACATTTGTGTTTCAACAACCCAACGTAATTACTAAAAACGTCGTGCTCCATTTCAGTAGTCAAAGAGAGCCATGCATGTTTTTGGAATGTGGGAGGAAACCGAAGTTGGCAGAGAAAACCTACGCAGAAACGGAGAATGCAAACTCCAGACAGGAAGGCCGGGGTCGCAATCGAACCCATTGATCGTGAATCTGCTACGTCCCATTCGAAAACAGCGCACAATGGCACAAACGTCCCCTTGCGGCTATTTCTACCTGTGCAAAGTCTCGAAAACACTACAAGAAATGAAAACTCCACCCAATGGCTGGTACAACTGGTATCGTCTCGCAAGCGAAGCCCCTCCCCTTCTTCGCCGGTATGCGCGAATGAAGTTGCTGCGTCACCAGGAACGCTAGCGAATAAAGCAAGGCGGAACGCTCGAAACGGATTTGGTGTGCACGTACCATCAGGACTTTTATCATCACAGTTGCACATTGTTTAAGATGTTGTGGTCACAATACAGAAATGAAGGTTTAGGCGGCGGGACAAGACAAGTTCAGTCTGATATGGCAGCTGGCGTGTTTGTTTCATCTCCTACAGATGCTGAGATGTCAGGATGAGCTATGCCCTTTCCATTTGCCTGCAGAGGGAGACCAAAGGGATGATGATGTCGTCAGGAATGTTTGGGGTGTCAGAAGTCGTTGACATCTGTCTAGTGCTGTCTAAAGAGGGTGAGAACTGACATCTCTCTGTAGTTCAAGCAGGTAAACAGAAGTGGAAGTCAACACCAATTCAGCTGACCTGCATCTCCTCTGGAGCTGACCCAATGCTACAATTATAAATAGGAAGTGCTGTCACAACTATGCTGGATTCCTCCAGCCTGAACAGACAACCACAGCAACTCTATCTTTCACTGCTTTGAGTGTTTTCTTTCACCACTCCTCCCTCTGTGGTTTTGACATCTAAGATGGTGTTTCAGGTTGAGGACACTTCCATTCACACCTTTTGGTGAATCCTTTTCATGTTGCTGCCACAACCCTTCTGATGTGAACATGGCTATGCGGGTGAGCCCAGCAACATGAGGGCAGGCAGCCCATTGACAAGACGCACATTGTCACCAAGATGAATGTTTTCATTTCACCCCTCCACCATAAGGTTGGACAGACCCGTCACTAAGGGCCTGCCATAGGGCGCCGTGCCCATGCACCAAGTTGCACGTGCCCCCCACTTGAGGCTTGAGTCTCAGAAAAGTATCTTGTATTTTAATTACATTTCTATTTTGTTGTATCATTGGATAAAAGGCTGGAAAGTCCTACTATGTTACTTACTGTGCCCCCTTTTACCTTGTTATCGGCCCTGGGGCTAACCATCAAATATAGGCCGAACTGGAACCAAGCTGCTCTACTCATTTTTCAATGTTGTCAAACAGATCAGCACGCATATTTATTCTTTTTATCAATTTTAAAAAAATAGAAAAATCAACAAAGTTCACACATTGTAATCTTTACAAACCAATAGTGCATTTTATAATCACTTTGATGAATAAAAATACATTTTAATCATATTACACTGATATAACAAGCAACCAACCAAACCATCATTAATTTTTTTTTTTTTTTTTGCAGAGCTACGGGTTACCATGGTCTATAAAAAAAACACAAAAAAAAACCACAGTTGATGAGGCATTACATCATCCTCAAAATATTGTCGAGGCTACAGTATGTCTGAGGATGAGTGGTCGGTCGCTGGATAGCTTTGCTGACAGCGAATCCAAGTGAGCGGTCGCCCCCACCTCAGCAAAGAGGAGCCGTATCAGGACATATTCCCCACAATGTAAAAAACTCTTTACTTGACCGCAACACCGGGAGATTAGCCAAAGAAATGACTGATCGGGAACCGCGTGGACGATAGAATTGAACATTGTGAGTCTCCCATCTGAATCGGGAAAGTTAGCAAGTAGCTGTTTAAAAAGTAATAAATAAAGTGCACACTAATCATGATAGCGCTTCGGACGTTGACACGCATCTCACAATGCCCAATGTAAGCAATGCCATTTTGGCATGGAACAAAACTGACAGTGTCACAACAAATTTTATTCTGTTTCCAGTTGGAAACTGTTGTATAAACCAAAATGTATTCAGATACTTAAAAAAATAAACAAACAACACAACATCGTGTCACAGTGTAACCCACTTTTGAATTTAATACATGCAATTCATAGTTAGACAGACAAAGGAACGTAGTTACATTTGAAAGGATGAGAAAAATGTCATTCCCCCAATGATTCCATCCAGTTTTGCTTTGGAGAATAAATTCAAGCATATCAAACAGGATGTAATGAAGTTGCATGTCAAACAGCTCAGCTTGGACAAGTTTGGGCTGTCTGAGTGGCTACGGTTCCTTATTTGATCACTCAGAAAGCACGGAGACACAATGTGAAATCACCAGGTATTAAGTTGGGTATTTGTGTCTGGGACACGTCTTGATCATCAAATATAAAGAAGTCAAACAGCCATTGCACTTGCAATGAAAGCGTGAAAGGGAATAAAGCCCACCAGCACATTCCGTAACTGGGTTACCAACAGCTGTCGCTTTGCTTTGACACGAGCTTCCATTTGTGAAAGCAAAATGTTTTTTTCCCCCAAAAATTATGTGTCGAGCATTACTTTTTTTTTTTTAACACTTGAACATGACTCCTACTTGACTTTATATTCCTCCCCCCCACATTACTTTTGATATATTTTTAAGCTAAGCAGTCACAACACTTGGCCCACATCGTTGATCATGCACTAACGTCACAAATGCTCTGTGTCGTGAGGAATGAGAATGACTAGTTATTTAGTGCTGTTTTGATATTTGAGCCCGAGGAATGCCTGCAGATACAGTGATCCCCCCGTCTGGGGAGGCAGCCTCATAGATGAGGTAAGACCGCTTAGAGCAATGAAACAATATCTGAAACTGATTAAAAGAGCCTTTCCTGCGCGTGATTCAGGTTCCTTTCAGCTCACCCAGGTGTTTCACCTCACAACCGCAAGGTCCGGAGAACAGGATGCAGATGCGATTGCAAGCTGAAATCTTCTGGATGCGGAAAACAAAGAAAGTTCATTTTTGTCAGTTGTTGTAGCCCCCAGTGTCGGCTGACAGACATTTGAGAATTCTGTTCATCTGTCTGACATCTCGGCTTCATTGTTCTTCTGCGGGTGAAGATTGATGTGCAAGAATGTGCAAAGCTCCACAATATGGAAAATTACATCAGAATGACAAACACTCCTGGTCTGCAGACACTCTCTCGTCTCTCTTGTCTTTAAACATGTTCAGGTTTCGTTGTGAGAAAGTCAGTCCTTCCCAGCACGCTCATCCCTTTCTACCCTGTTGACGTCCCGGAGAATGAAGCGTCATCCGTAACCCTTCATATCTAAATTTGACTTTGATGAAATCAATTTTATTTGATTTTGTGTTCATCACCGGTAACACTCATCTGAGGCAGCTCTTTCTACTATTATCCAATATGCTGATGAGGTACTGTGAGGCAATGAGACTAGTGATCTGTGTCTGCTTCTTTGTGCAACATGAAAGTAAATCAAAACAGCCAGAGAAATCTCTGCGGACAATGCACTGTGAAGAATGTAAATACACTTCAGAGAGGTATGCTGCTCTTGCGGTTCCTTAAAAATGGCCTCCATTCACCTGTGAACTCATTGACAAACCTGCACCAGAATCGCAAAACAATGCCGTTTCCCGTGCTCATCCCCGCGATTGCCAGTCCAAGCTCTCCTCCCACCACTGGATATCCATGAAAAACGACCAGATCACTGAGATCTGAGCCGCTGCTCTGGAAAAGCTGTCTGTTGCTGTTGATTATGGCAGTGTTTTTCTGTTTGTCTGTATTGATAGCCATTTCCTCTTTCCCTTCAGCAGCCTCGGAGTCTCCGTACCAACGCTCAGCACAGCGCAGGCAGCGCAGTCCCACCGAGTGCAAGCATAGGAGGAAATCAATAGAGAAAATATTGCTGCAGGCTCACACATTTTTATCTTGCTTTGAACGAGTCAGCTTTAATTTTACTTTGATCTCAATTTGCTGCTTTTGGGAAAGCTTGGCTGCACATAGAAGCATCGGGGAGGGGGTTGCGTTGGAGGGTCTTCCACCGGGGCTTTTATACAAAAGACCCCTTTAGCTGAAGCCTTGATTTTGTCCACATGTGTCAGTGTCCATTTCAGGTTTGCAAGGAATAAAGGCGGGAGGCATCAAAACAACAACTACTTTTATGTTCTGCCTTATGTTTTTGTTATTTCATGTTCATTGTTCTGGAAAGCGCTTTGTTACGGCCAACAGATGTTGTGAAAGCACTATATGAAAAAAAAAGTGTATTGTACAGGACGCTGATCTTTGGCCGATCAGAGCAGACCTTTGGGCAGTGGACAATAAAGAGATCCTTAAAGCTGCAGTCTGAAGCAGCTCAGTGGGGATGTGTGCTAACAGGTTGACATGGAGCGCAGCTGGCGGTGCTCTCAATGCCGGCAACCGCGTCACCCTCCTTCCCACCCGACCTCTCTCATCCACACAACATTAGATGTGACACACCAAAGGAATGATGATATTATAGCATCACCTAAGGCCCACTAAAGACGCCCTTGCTTCATCCTTTTCCAAACCAGTGAAATCTTAACAGAGAACGTGTTTGGGAATTTGTTTCTCTTTTATGCAGCGGAGACAAAAGGGAGGGATAAATGACCGGGGCAGAGAAAAGACCAGCGCCTTGCTGGGGACAGAGGGAAGGGTCTAATCTAATTTGGGTAGTGCAGGATATGTGTGTGTGTGTGTGTGTGTGTGTGTGTGTGTGTGTGTGTGTGTGTGTGTGTGTGTGTGTGTGTGTGTGTGTGTGTGTGTGTGCGTGTGTCCATGAACATGTGTGTGTGCAGACATGCATGGCTCCACTGCACAGTGTGAGGGGACTGTGGGAATGGGACAGGAGGGCCATGCTATTGAATGGCGCCTCCACAGCCAGAAGCAGTGGGGAGTCTCCCCTGACGCGCTGATTCCGGCCGGCCACTCAAAGAGGGATTAGACCAGTGAAGGCCTTCCTGATTAACAATTCACACTCAAGTACCCCCACAAGGACCTTGAGCAATAATATTGCCATCAGTGTCCTTCATGGAAGCAGACACTAAAAATCTTTCATCCGTTATGACTTTTTTTTCCCTCCTCGTTCATGTGTAAAGGCCATGTTTCATTCTCGTGATTTGTGACTGAAGTAAAAGTCACTCGACACTTGAAAATATCTTCATTGGGGCTGTTTTTATCATAAATTGTGAAATTCAACCGTTACCCCTCCCTGCACATCCTCCTCTTATCATTCTTCTCTTAAATGACCACCCCATGAAAGAGTGTTTCAAAGCAGTCTCAACATAGACCTACTTGAGCTTCATAACAAACAAAAAGCCATTGAAAAAGGCTTTCTTGGCAAGCAGCCTCTCAACCCTATCATGGCCCACCGTCACCATAATTACACGATTCTATCAGCACTTACAAGGTTACAATATGTAACTTCCTCTTATTAGGCACATGGCACAAAGAATGAGGTCAAAGGTTGAACCTTCCATTGTTGGCTGTGATGTAACCTTGTGAAACAAAGCAGACTGTCAAATAGTGAACAAAAAGGAGTGAGACAAATTAGCCCTCATTAATAAGTTACTTTATTGAACTGTTTAAAACAGATGAGGATGAATACTGCTGGCTTTGATGTAGACAGGCCTCCTTAATATTTAATCACCTGGCTCATGCATTTCCTAAAAACATCTGACCCTGAACTAAAACTGGAGCTCCTACCAAAGCTGACACTTCAGACGCACATTACCGACAAAAATATATTTAAGACACAATGCTGAATCATTTTAAATTCTCCACTGAAAAAATCTGGGATGAGACATTCGCAAAATAAACACTTTTCAATCCGAGCCTCAAATAGTTGAGTGGCAATGGGGGAGAAAATAACAGATGAAGTTGATAAAGGGGCTCATCCTGAGCTAAACGCTGAATGCGTGCAATCAGGGGGCAGAACAGGATCTTTGGACAATGCGCGGGGCATATGAACAAATAGTCTCACCTCCAGCTGAGTGTGTTGTTTCTTCTCATTGTGCACTCTGAAAGAGAAGAGGAGGGCCTTGGTTAAGAAGATTAGAGCCCTACCCCACCCGTACATTTAATCAACACGGCCTTTCAATTCCCCCCAACAATACCAAACATGTCTAAAATGTCCCCCGTCTCTCCCATAACATACCTCACATGCTGGAACGGAGGACAAGTCATCCAATAGGGGCCAAGAGAAGCATGATCAAGCTAATTATGTACAGGGATGGCATCAACAGATTTGTTGTCTTCAAAAAGAGTATTGGCTTACTTTTAAAACGGTCACCATCACAGTGGACTCTTTGATATCAATCAAATTCAAGGCTTGAACAAACCGCATCAGCTCCAGCTCCTTTTACAGTATTCATCAGATTGCCTTAAAAACCTGGGGAGCTTTGCTTGCTCACCCTTCATTTCTTTCATCTGTGGTTAAATATGTAAATAAAATGTCTAAAGTCATTCTTCAAAGGGGAACAAAAGAAAAAAGGGTCGGAGGGAAAAGACAGCCATAAAATTCCTCCGATTCTCCATAACATTAGCCAGAGGGGGGCCAGCTTCCAGCCAGAGCCAAGCAGCGGGGGAGCGAGCAAGCTCCATAGAATCACAGATTGCAAATCCCACACACAAAAAATAAAATATCTTTTCAGCTTCACCCATCAAAGCTCACCGCCTTTTACTTTATTAGTTACAGAATTATCTCACCGTTACTGATTTTTTAGAGATGGAGCTGGGCTACGTTTCCCCCTTAGCTCACAGTTGTGGTTGTAAAGATTACCGGTACGTAAAGTTTCTGATGTGTGTGTGTGTGTGTGTGTGTGTGTGTGTGTGTGTGTGTGTGTGTGTGTGTGTGTGTGTGTGTGTGTGTGAGTGTGTGCGCGCGCGCGTGCGGGTGTGTGCGTGTTACATGCATCATAATTTCTCTATAGGAGTGGGTTGTATTTGAAATCAGGTCCAAGACAGAACGATAAAAAAAAACAAAAATCATGAAAGCGACAGTTGTAGGCTAAATATGCTAAAGTCTGAACAGGCAGCCTTGATTCATGCTGTTTCTGCCTCTTTTTCAAAGCCATCTTCGTCATCGTGCCCAGCACAAATGTCATCCAGAAAGCGAAACAGGAATGAGGGAAACTGCAAAGATGATTCATTATAAAAAAAAAAAATGATGTCTTCTGAAAAAGTCTGCATGTCAGTGTTATCCCGTCAATTCCGTTTTACCAGAGCACCGCTAATCAAGGCAGATGAATGGATAGATTTCTTTCACAATATGTCATGTACACTTGCCAGAAAGTCAGATGACGAGTAAAAGGACTTCCCTAGCCCCGGGAACACATTTTATTACCATCGTTTTACACATGAAAAGTACTTTTGGTCTACTTTGTCACATCAGCCATATGTGAAAGCTCTCGCATAGGGCTGGGACAAAGTAGGCATATCAGCTGTTGTCCTATTGTGAGAGGTGACAATAGATACAAGCCATTATGCTGCCTGTTCCACATGTCCAAAACTAAATGCTTTGCATAGATTGAAAAATTCCCACACAGCAACAAATTGAAAGAGCGTCCATCCATCCGTCTTCTGAACTGCTTATCCTCACAAAACCAGCGATGCATACATGCATGCCATAATGTTAAAATTAGATCTAATAAAGCTTTTGAGGCTGTATGTATCTTGAAATAGTTGTGTAGTCGCTTTGCATCATACTGAGAGGATTTGTTAATGGTTTTGGTCACTCTGATATAACTAAGACATGATAGATAAGTAATCATTTTTACGCTGCATTTGTTACAAGAGGAAATGATTTCATGTCATCTAAGGCAGATATCTCCATCAAATTATGACATTGAGGAGACTATTATCGTTGCTTGGCCGGTCATTACCTGTGGTTAGTGAGAAAAGTTAAAAAGAAGGAATTGGAATGCTCTCTACAAAGTACCTCATGTCAAGGAATATAATGCTGGTGGTTGAGGCACGAACTTGTGCATACAGGACAGAAGAACCCGTCTGCGCCAACATGACCGTTCCTATTGACTCATCAGCCCAACACATTTCTCTCTCGTCCCGCCTCGCTGCTTCACCATCTCCTCCCTCGTCGATGAAATTTCTGGTAAACGGGAGCAAGGAGCGAGGTCCAAGGAATGTGTAATAGAGGAATGAGATGAGCCCATAGTCAATGCCGTCCGCTTGAAGCAACCCTGGTGTATGGTCACTCCCACAAACAAATATAAGACACGAGGCACATGTTTCCGTCTGTCGTCATCTTACGGGAGTCCATCAATGATGGACTGAGCAGGTCCGTCAGTACAGACCCAACTCGTGACGATTCCGGTGACGGACAAAAACCCACCTCGGTCAGTCTTCCCTCACTGGTCAGCAGTGACTACTTATTGGATTGTAACTGTAAAGCTCCGTTTATTTTTCTGATGGAGATTCGGCTAATTGATGAACACCAACAAATGGATTCGAGGAATCTGTCCAGCGAATGTGTTTGGTGGAGTGTGTATTGTTTTCATACGTGTATTCACACCCCGTATATGTTGCAGCTCCACGTGCTGAGCCTTAACAGCTGAAATGCCACTCGTAAGATCCATTGTGCTTAAACCATTTAGGCACACTGGTGCCAGGTTTCTCATCTTGCACCAGCACATTGCACCAGCGGATATGCCTTTCAAAGCACCTGAGGTACTCTCGTAAAAATGCACTTAAAGCTCTGCTGCGACATGTGATCAGTATTTCCATAGCCAATGAATGCCATGGATAAATTATTTTGAGGCTATAAACCTTTCACAAGGTAATGTGAGTGAGCTCTGGAGGATGTCTCATAAACATGCACAAAGCCGTAGACGCGTACGACCCAAGGTCTGACACACCAACCTGGCACTGTATAAGCTGTCTGACACAAAACCACTTCTTTACAGGGCTCATCAAAGTGATGATGTATACTATTTACTTTACATCTGTTCTTAGGGAGTTCCATCCCCAACAGGAATTTAGTTTTCCCTCCTAGGGCCATTCTGAAACCGCAAAATGTTGAATCATCTCATCGCATCATTACTTGTACTCAACAAATTAATGGATTACTACTTACACAAACAGTCAACTATAGTATAATAGTTTATCCAATTAGCGTTCAAGTGAGTGTTAAGAGGGTAACAAAATGATTGCAAAACTTCAACATGATTTATTACACACAATTTGACATTTGCGTCCAGATTTTAGCAAGGATCATGCAAGTTGACATGCATGATTTGCTTTTGCAGGCCGCATAAAATGATGTGGCGGGCTGGACCTGGCCCCCGAGCCTTGAGTTTGACACAGGTACCATACAGTCTCTCACTTGAACAAAGAAGCCTGATTCAACAATATGTTTGCAAGAAATGCAAGAATTTGTTCCTTTAAGGTGAATATTTAATTAATATGTATTCATTTACTATCCTTTACTCCTGAAAAACATTGATAAATGATAATGAAACAACAAATGTGATGAATGGAAAAACACAAACATGGAACTAAAATGAACCTATCTCATGGCACACTTACATCTGTGTTAGGTATTCTGTGGAGTGATTGAAGAAAACATCAGTCAATACCTCATTCTTAAAATGTGTAAATGGGACTTGCTGGGAATGAGGCCGATAGACATTTACGATCCTAATGAGCTAATCGATTCATATACCTTCATTAGCATCATAGTATTAAAAGTATTTTAAATTATTAAAATGAAAGACTAATTGGGAGATATTGACGTGCCATACAAGGGTGGTCATACTACTATATTACACTGCCAAACATCTTAAGCCGACCAGCAGTTATGTTTGCATGAATTGATTTACTGATTATTCTTGAATCACCGTGGAACAACGTGGTGTACTAAAATGAAAATAAAGTGTGTTCTATTCTACTGGCCGGATTCCAGGTATAAAAAGAAATGTCAACTTTTCATTCATTGTTGCGTTACTTCCTTCATTGACAAATACAGGAACTGACTGAAGGTGGAATTTCCAAAACAATAGGCTGAATTAAACACACATCTTCACAACTAGTTTTTAAAGATATCTTCTTTCATGAAACACAGTCTTGTAAATGTTTCCACCAATATTCTTTGATGAGTGACTTGTGAAGTATTTTATTTATTGATATAAGCAAAAACCTAATGATGTGCTTGTTTTGTGCAGCCCTCCACAGATGTTATTGCACAAAATGTGATTGATATTGAATGTGTATCAACCTTTTTTCCTTCTTCTGTATTGTAAAATCGAGTGGTTATGTTTGCAGGAAGGAGAACAAAACCATATCTGTGTTAATTTGAAGCTTGACGTGGAAGGGAAATTCATAAGGGAATACACAAGATTTGTATTATATGAGCCTCTTCAAATGCATGCATGACATTTCCATTGAGTATTGCATTTTTTCATTGCAAGGATCAGTTTCCAGGTATACAAAAAAGTCTGCATTTTTTTTATAAACATCAGCATTCAAAACCCACGATCTACATTTAAAAATAAACAAATAAATAAAAATAAAGAGCAATTGTAATGCTAATTGATCATGTTGAGCTACATTAATGCTAAGATTTAATCAACACTGTCATTAATTGATTATAGTTGTGGTTGTACTTTACAGTGGTGTGTAAATATAGGTATGCTGGAAAATGTTTCTATTCACAATTAATCAATGTAATAATCTTTAACATCTTACTGGAGGATGCTGTACAGTTTAAAATATTGAAAATTAGACATTGTTGAATAAGGAACTCTCTGACAGGACAGTATCAAACTCTGAAAGAGCTCTTGTACTTGTACAAATGCAACTGTGTGCGTGTACTTTAAGTGATCGTATAATAAATGTCGAATAGAAAATATAACGTGCATGGGGGGAAAAAACAGAAAGAGAGAAACACACCCTGTTTCCTCAAAATATTTAAACGCGGCAGTAAATTCCGCGATGCGAATCGGACCGTATTGTGCAATATTTCGGCTTTCTTGTTCAAAATGTCCACATTGTACTGTGTGTGAAGTTTGTAGTCGAGCACATCCAAAGAGAAGAGGCTGCAGGGCCGTTTAAAATGCAGTAATGAACAAGCTGTTCCACACGATTAGGAAATAATTCGCGTGTCAGTGTCATCTTTCTTATGCTAAGTGGCTGTCTTTGAAGGCGGATCTTTTGGCAGGTTGGACCGGGACCGAGGCGGCTCGGAGCAGCTCAGACAAGCGCTGCCACCAAACGCATCAACAGCCCGCCTCCCAGGAGCACAGCCATTCCGTACTACTTGTGGCAGACGTGTGATTTTTTTTACCACCGAGGATGTTTGTTTGAGTCGGACGTCATTGTGACCCAAGGAAAAAAAAAAAAAAAAGCAGGGGAGGAGGCGCTCGACTTGGAGTGTGAGTGAGGCTCTTCCAACTTCTTGCGCTGGGACGGAAAGCACGCCGCTGCGAGACAACGCCGGACGGAAAAGTCGCATGAAACGAGAGGATGGAGGATCGAGTGATTTCACTTGGAATGCATGGCCAAGGAGATTTTTTTTCTGCACACATTTGAGGCTTTGAGAGATTGACTGAACACGCATGCTGCAACTCTTGAATCACAAACAGCGCGCCCGACAGCATGGGCTGCAACGCACTCTTCCTTCTGCAAGACTCTATTTTTGGAACAGAGTGGGATTTGCGTTTTTATTGAAGTTTGGTGGGCAAGGTGGTCTTGCAATTGAAAGCCGTGTAAGTTAAGACACTCTCATCTGGTTTGACGAAAGACTTTGCTGTTGTGTAAGATAACCAATGGTGGACAGTTTTTTTCATTGCTTTTCAACTCCATTCGTAAGGATGTGTTCAATTACAAACCTGAACCTTACACTGTTCATTTTGCTGGTGCTGCGCATCACTGAGAGCTCAGCCATTAGCTCCATTGACCCTGACTGGCCAGGAGAGGGCAAATGTCAACAAATCAGCATCCCCCTGTGTAAGGACGTTGGCTACAACATGACTCGCATGCCAAATCTCATGGGCCACGATAACCAAAAAGAAGCAGCCATGCAGCTGCAAGAATTTGCAACGCTGATCCAGTTTGGATGCCACAGCCATCTTAAATTTTTTCTTTGTTCGCTTTATGCCCCCATGTGCACCGAGCAAGTGTCCAACCCCATCCCTGCTTGCAGAGTCATGTGTGAGCAGGTCAAAGTGAAGTGCTCCCCAATTTTGGAACAGTTCAACTTCCCCTGGCCGGACTCGCTGGACTGCTCACGGCTACCCACCAAAAACGACCCCAACTACCTCTGCATGGAGGCGCCCAACAACGGCTCAGACGAACCTCCCAAAGTCTCGCACACCCAGCCACCCGATTTCAGACTGCACCGGCCCCTGAATGGAGCGGACCTGCACCCGAAGGACACCGGCAGCAGAAAGAAATGCAGCAACCCTGGCAAGTTCCACTTTGTTGAGAAAAGCGAATCGTGTGCCCCAAAATGTTACCCTAAAGTGGATGTCTACTGGAGCCAAGGAGACAAGCAGTTCTCCTTGGTATGGATCGCCATCTGGTCCATCCTGTGCTTTGTCTCCAGCGCTTTCACTGTGCTCACTTTCCTCATTGACCCCCAGCGCTTCAAATACCCGGAGAGGCCCATCATCTTCCTCTCGATGTCCTACTGTGTTTACTCTGTGGGCTACCTGGTCCGGCTTTTCGTGGGAGCTGACAGAATCGCCTGTGACAGAGACAACGGGGTCCAGTATGTCATCCAGGAGGGCCTGGAGAGCACCGGCTGCACTATAGTGTTCCTGATCCTGTATTATTTTGGCATGGCAAGCTCCCTTTGGTGGGTCATCTTGACTCTCACATGGTTTCTGGCCGCCGGAAAGAAGTGGGGTCACGAAGCCATCGAGGCCAATAGCAGCTACTTCCACCTTGCGGCGTGGGCCATCCCGGCCGTGAAGACCATCATGATCCTGGTGATGAGGAAGGTGGCGGGAGATGAGCTGACGGGTGTTTGCTATGTAGGCAGCATGGACGTCAAGGCGCTCACGGGCTTTGTGCTTATACCTCTCTCCTGCTACCTTATCACGGGCACCTCCTTTCTCCTGTCTGGCTTTGTGGCTCTCTTCAACATCAGGAAGATCATGAAGACAGAAGGGGAGAACACAGACAAGCTGGAGAAGTTGATGGTTCGTATCGGGGTCTTTTCTGTGCTTTACACCGTCCCGGCCACGTGCGTCATTGCCTGCTACTTCTATGAGCGACTCAACATGGAGTACTGGCGCATGCTGGCTACGGAGGACAAATGTAAGGACAACAGTGGACAGGAATCTGAGTGCCTTTTGACCACGTCCATTCCCGCCGTTGAGGTCTTTATGGTGAAGATCTTCATGCTGCTGGTGGTGGGCATCACGAGCGGCATGTGGATCTGGACTTCCAAGACCCTGCAGTCGTGGCAGAACGTATTCAGCCGGAAACTACGAAAGAGAACGAGAAGGAAGGCGAGCAGCGTGTTCACCAGCAGCCGACCTTACATGAAACCTCACCCGTCTCTCAAAGGGCACGCTACTAAGTACGAACCCACGCGGCCCCCTCCTACATGTGTATGAGCTGGCTCTTTCCCTGTGTATAAACCCCAGAAAACACTGCGAAACCCTGGCCATGAGACATTTTATTCAAGAGTGCCATGATGTATTTATGCAAGCTGCACTGAATATCATGCAACGTGTTTTGTTGTTGTTGTTGTTGTTGTTGTCGTATCTCGAGCAACAAGAGCTGCCTTTGTTTGGAGAAAAAAAACCTGCTTCTCGTCTGTTATCCTACTGAGGATCCTGGTGGAGAAAAAAAATGTGCTGTTTCAATTATGAGAAAAGGAGCGGAATAACCAATTGAGCTGTGCCATGGGGTTATTTAAATAATGTGCAATAGATGTTTTGCTTTCATGCGACAAAGACACTTGTACTGTTTAGTGGAAGATTACAGACGAAGAAAGGACCCCAGAGACAATGGAGGCAAATGGTCAGAGATGAGTGTTGTGTTTAGAGGCTTTTTAATGGAAATGGAGACTGGCGGTGTCATATATGTTTGAACTGGAGCGAGAACAGCTGTTGAAAAGCAGCCCAGACCTTCTCAACTGCCTTTTGTCAAGCAAATCCATGCTGTAAATTAATTAAGCACTCTGTATTGAAAAGTTGTTCGTATGCGCTTTGGAGTTTTCGGTTGCTGTTTTATAGCACAAGAAAATGTTTGTATGTATTTCTAAAACTGCAGATTTTATTAAAAAAACGTTTTAGTTTTAAATGATGGTCAACTTTGCATTGATTTCCAGCTGGGCTGTTATTGCGGTCTCCGAGCACCCACACAGAAATTGTTTTTGGGTTTTTTTCAGCGTTTGCCTCTGATTCATTTGCAGCTGATGGAAGAGTTCAAATCATTTATCATACTCTGTGCCGCTATGTCAAATACTGCGGCTATTTTTTTCATTAAAAATGTTGAGTTAGTAAAGCAAAAAATTATATGCTCCGTGGCCGCAACATTCGGCACAGAGATCCAAAATAGGATCTGCATCTCAAATTCTGCCTCGCCAGGGATAATGATGCTCAGTTTACACTGGTGCCATCGTGAAATTGTGAATCTAACTATCCTTATTATTGTGCTTGTACTTTGCAGTGGTGTTGTAATGTGCTGCATCGATTGAGAACTGTTTTTGTACTTATATATTTAGTTCAGACACACCCCTATGATTCGGAGCCGTTCTGCTCCATACAACTCCACAATTACAATGTATGAAATATTCAATTTATTGTTAAAACCTTGAAAACGGAACATTATTATACTGTATTTGTCAAGGCCGATTTTTGGTAGAACTTTTGTATTGGATTATATTAGATTATGCTGCTGTGGACAAGTGAGTCTGCATTCCTGAAAGATATTAAATACTGTATCTGTTCAATTAATAAGGCGATTTCTCTCATATACAGAGCATGATTAATTAATTTCCACAAAACCCCCACCAAACGATCAAAAGGTTATTTTTAAAATCGGGACATGAAGGATAAAGTGGTTTCGTTTGGGATGATTATTTTCAACATGAATGTCCGTGCAAGCTTTAGTGTGACTCCTGGGGCGGCACATACACAATTTTGTTTCGGCCTATTCTCACCTTCTTCTCTCTCCTCTCTTGAATGCGTTCGTGTGCGTGAATGAAGGGACGTGTTCAATAATCCAGCTCTCATTCAGTACAGGATTAGACAGTTTGAAGGGTTTGACTTTGAAAAGAGGATGGCCGCAAACCCAAAATACAAAATATCTGTCATCTCTTCCCGTCTTTATCAGCAAAGCGTGGTGGCATTTCTAAAGACACATCTGGTTGGGTTTTAAAAGAGCTATTATTGACCGAAACATGTTCCTAAAGCATTTGGGGTAAACTGAGATGTTGGGAATTGGAGGTGGATTCTCTATGAACTCCTCAAATATCTTCAGTATATTAAATACAACATAGACATTAAAATAACTTGACATGATTAAAAAAAAATTGCATGTAAAAAATAACATTTGATGATGTTGGGCATTTAGAAAAAAAATAATTTTACAGCATCACTCATTTCAAATCGACTGTATGTGAGCGTTTAAAGCTTATGTTGCTTACAGTCCTGTTTTTGGTCGAAGAGAGTTTCCCAAACCACATTATGCTTTTTGTTCCTGAGGGCATTCAAGTGCCTGCATCAACCCAACCTGTTTTTACAGTCAAAAGCACATGACTCACAACTCCACTGTGGCTGAATCAGAGTGCAGCAGCGCCTATTGATACTCTAACTTGGAGGGGGTTGGGGGGGGGGGGGGGAGGAAGAAGGTGTGAGCCCTCCTAAGAGTTTCTACGGAAGGCCACCTGGATAAGAGCCCCCAAGGTGTCTGGAAAGGCTGTAAATATAAGTGACAGTTAGCGCCCCCCCTGCCCCTCAGGGTTCCTTCAGCCATGTAGTCTTCACTTTTTTTCTTCTCTCTTCAAAGGAAAGAAATTTCGCTCAGAGCAACGGCACAAGTATTGCTCTTGAGAGAAGATTCACTTTTTTTAGGAGGGGTCTGTCACAATTCTTGGTGAATTCACTTTTTTTTTAAGACCAGACCTATTTATTCGATCAGATGCATTCAAACATCCATGGAAAACATTTTCTTTCACTCATCTTGGTCATTACAGTTTTTCTGTCTGAATGTTTAAACTCTAACAGTGATCCTTGCAGCCCAATTTCTAAAATTCTATGTATATATATCACCTCTCACAGGGTTTGCAAAACTAAAATCACAACCATCGCTTTGTACTGGATTTCTAATTTTGTAACGCACAACTCATTGCTTTACACTCAATTGACAAATGATCAAGACCCTCCTTGGAAAATGAAACACAGTCATGGTTATTATTTACACTTTTCTGCCAATTGTCTGATCACACTTTCACAGGAAATAAACAGTTTTAGATAATTATTCACTTTGCTGTCATCTGCTTCAAAATATCAGGATGGCTATCCAGCTTCTGCAGACCTTGTCGATGATTGTCTTCACCTCCACTCCGTCTTCCTCTGCCTAATTCTAACCCTTCTCACTCTTCCTGCTCCCTCCATTGTACGCCACACCGACAGTTTACCTGTGGCTTATTTATAGCGCTGAGGCTGATTGCAAAGTGAACTAGTGTGTGGCCAGACATTATCGTATCACAGCCGTAATTTTGTGAAGTTTTGCAAGGGGTGTGTTGATGAATTGAAAATTGAGTGCAAGGCGGTGAGTTGTGCTCATTCAATTGAAAAGTGCATGTTACAAAATTATAACCCCAGTACACAGCAATGTTTGTGCTTTTAATTTTGCAAACTGTGAGTGGTTTTGCGATAGATTGCAAATTGCGCTACGGGAATCACTGTTAGGGTTGAAGCATTCATTAAAGAAAAAATAATCATTCAGACCTTGAGGGGAAGAGACACAACAAATTATCTTGTGCTATAGTCATAGCGGCAAAGTTGCTTCACCAGTCCTTTAAATTTTCCCACGATACCAGAAAATACACACACCTTCTTCCTGCTGTCTGTGTGTGTGTGTGTGTGTGTGTGTGTGCGTGTGTGTGTGTGTGTGTGTGTGTGTGTGTGTGTGTGTGTGTGTGTATATATATATATATA
>NW_017805009.1:1544048-1568948 GCF_001891065.2 Hippocampus comes
TAAAAAAAAGGCTGAAGAGGAATTTGTGTAAATTGCCTTTGTCTTTGTCTGCTTCTGTTGCAAGCAGTCATAAAGTTCTCTGTCACAGACAGTGACATAAATCACCCTGCCGGGATGACTGGCGTCTGAGGCAGCTCCTCTTTGATCAGACTTTTTGGAAACGCCCTGCGTCCTCATCCTCAGCTGCTGCAACAGCACCTGTTTACTAGTCCAGGCCTGTCTGTTTTTGCAAAGCTGTTCTGAGCCTCTCAATGTCATAGACTTATACATGACAAGCAGACATACACACAAAGGAATCTGAATAGCGCTTGGGGGTGGGCGGATGCCTTCTTTGAGCATATGTGCTGCTAATATGCTCGGCCGTACTCCTCTTCACACTTGTCTTTACTAGAGACAGCTGATCTTCATGTAATTCTGTCGCCTTTCAGAAAGTTATTCCTGATTTGGCTTCAAAAGAGCCCGAAAAGAGTTCGCGCATCAAATGAAATGCTTTGTTTTCTCGCCGAAGTGCTATTTGTAACTTGGAGAAGGATGGTTATCGCAAAATATACAGTTAGAGAAGCAAGTTTCATAGACCCCAAGAATTCTCAAAGAATACAATGAAAGCTCCCTCACATCCCTCCAGTTCTTCTGGTGCACAATTCCAGATTTCAGAGGATTACGGTTCAAGCATGTGTGGGTGGCCTTCATGTTCAGAACTGATCTGGATAGCAACGAATCAAGGGCAACATGAGTACTGTATACATGCCCGAGTGCTGCTGCAGCAGTGCTTAATAGCTCCTAGACACGCACACACGTGCGCGCAAACACACACGTGCATGCACACACACACACACACACACACACACACACGCACACACACACACACACACACACACACACACACACACACACACATACACACACACACCTCAGTGCGCCTCGTTGCTCATCTACTTTTGAAGGTGAAAGTAATTACATAAAAACGGGCAACAATGAGATCTCCTCATGTAAGTAGGGGGCAGGGCACTTTTTCAAACGCATAATGAACTGGCTTGCAGGCCCTCTGTTGATCAAACAAGTGTTTGATAGTGGCTTTGGTTTGAAAGAGGACTGAATATATTTATTTGCATGCCCTGACTTTGAGGAGGAGATCAGGCAGATTAGTGTTAACTGATGGAGACCTGTGCAAACGGACCCTCCCCCTGCATACAAACGGGCCAGCGACACACTTCCTCTGAGGACCAGTTAGTCAGGCTGAATAAAACATCACTCAGGCGGCAAGTTCTGCTACTTGCCTGACGATACCCTTTCATAGACCATAAGACTAATGTGTTTCCTTTAGATACATGCCTAGCTGGTCTAAGCATGGATAGCAAGTGAAGAAAATACACATGAACATTAATTGTTCTTCTGGAACAATTGTCCTGAATTTAGTAGATTTTTTTTTTTTTTTTAATCAGAACAACTTACTGGAAACGCCACACTGCATATAGTGCACAGTACATGCACATGTGATCCAATTCAAAGATAAAATAAGTACCGGTAATTAGCACTTCATAATTCGTCATTCTCAGCTCTGTCATTTTCCATCCATCCATTTTATAATCCGATAATCCTGATGAGGGTTGCGGGTGTGCTGGAGCCTTTCCCAGCTATCTTCGGGTAGTAGGGAGAGGATACAGTACCCTGAACCGGTTGCCAACCAATCGCAGGGCACACCTAGACAAACAACCATTCGCACTCACATTCACACCTAGGGACAATCTAGAGTGCTACCATGCAGGTTTTTATAATGTAGGAGGAGAAGGGAGTTCCCGGGGAAAACCCACAGAGGCACGAGGAGAACATGCAAACTCCACACAGGGAGGTCAGAGCCGGAATCGAACCCTCCACCTCTGCATCGTCAGGCCAAAGTTCTAACCAGTTTTCACTGTGCTGCATTTAAGTAGGCCTATTTTATTTTATTTTTCCAGTGTGTAAAAGTGCAACCTAGTGATGAAGCTTTACTTGTATTGCATACACATTGTTCAAGACTTCAAACAGAAGATTATGATGCTCATGATGAACCCGTACCGTTTTGAAAGAGTCTTTTTTTGTAGTTTGATGTTAATGTTAATACTTTCAAGTGCATATCCTCCATTATGAGCCTTTATTTTCAAAACCGAGGCAATCCCGTCCATTAAACTCTTGGTAGGATTCAACAGCCTTGAATTTCAATGACAGATAGCATCTTTCGGCAGATGCGTGTAGAAAAAGTGAGTTAGTGGTGAGGTGAGAGAACAGAGGAGCGAGTTTCAGCATCATCTGCAACCTTCATAATACTCTCTGCAAAATGATGGCAATGATGATGATGATAAGCGGGACATCTTTTTAGGGGTTGCAGAAACAACCCATGCAGACAAAAATATCCATCTCAATTCATTTTCTCAATACATTATTAGATACATATTTCTGAAGTGACTTCACATGAAATCACATAATCATGTGTATAATCGCATTCAACTGACTGCCAGGCAATGACAGAATTGATGGTGACATGGGGAGAGCGAGACAGTCGACCTGTGCATATATATATATATATATATATATATATATATACACATACACACATGGGCGTGTATATACACAAAGATAGGTATGCAATTTTAAAGGTGAATAAGATTTAAATTGTATTACAGTACTCAATAACAGTCTGATAAAATATTGACAATTTTGCTCCCTCTACACTCGAGCATTCAAACCTTGATGACATCATTACAGTTTTATACTTAGAGGCAATTCATGAGTTAAATATTGTGACACGACTTTTTAAAAACTTTTTTTTCCTGTCTTTGCTGAGTTGTATTTTATTGAAGCAATCAAGGTGGAATATTACCAAATAGATAAAACTTTTACTGTAGATTTTTTTCAGGAAATAAAGTGGAATCTCATTTTTTTCTGATTAAAATAAATCTGAAGAATAAAGTTGTATCTCTTTGGAGGGGCGTAATATGAGAAAGTTAGATATTTGTAGTGAGAAAAATAAAAGTTTCATATTGCCTGAATAAATATTTTGAAGAAAGCCGTATTCCTTCCCGGAAACCCGTTTTTAATTTTATTCCAGGTTGACTCCAGGGTTTGTCCAAGTTGTGGTATCGGGATCTCGAGTGGTGTTCGGGCTCACTCTCGTGGCACTTGAAAGAATTCCCGCTCACCAATCACCGCCTCTGAACTTTCAAAGGCATCCCTCAGTCAGTCTGGGGGGGGGGGGGGCGCCTGGCAAGTTTTGTTGGTTTCCATTTTGAGCGAGTTGATTGACAGCTGCCTGAACCCTCAGATGAAGATGATCCCAGGAAGCAGAAAATTCAGAATAGCACAATTGGGAGTTCACATTCATCTCCGCTGGTTTAAACTGTTCTGCATTTCTACAGCTTTGGATATGCTGTTATTGAACGAAACATTCAGGCGGAGAGACGGATTGGGACAGTCTGATATTCCACTGTTGAGTGTGTGCAAGCAAGTGTCCTTGACAGACGAGTTGACAGAAAAAAAGCATATAGAAACTTGACTCAGTCAAGTGTACACAGGCAGGCTCCTCTTTATGAAGTGACAGTATGATTGTCATTGTATGGCCATGAAAACCAGATTTTATTTCTCATATTAAATTGGTAGTGTTTTACTTAACACCAAATAATCATTCATTCGTCTTAAATGTGATTTTGCATGCCAAGCACTGGAGCTACACCCTGATAAAGCATAGTCAGACATCGCAGCCTCCAACATTGGAGATACATATTTTTTTTCACCTGTCACTGTTTAGATTAATGGAATTTTCAGTTTCGGGGGGCCAACCTGTTGATATCATTAACGTTGTGTTGACTTATATGCCATGTTGAATGTTTTACCTTTGTTAACTGTCATGCATGTTTCGAAAAAGCAAACACCTTACCTTTTAATGATGAGTGGTGTAATGCTGCACGTATACCCATCGCATATCTCACTTCCTAAATCGTCACTCAAGGCGGCCCGGTGGTCCAGTGGTTAGCGCGTCGACCTCCCAGTGCAGAGGTCGTGGGTTCAATTCTGCCTCCGGCCTCCCTGTGTGAAGTTTGCATGTTGTACCCGGGCCTGCGTGGGTTTTTTCCGGGTATTCCGGTTTCCTCCCACATTCCAAGCAGGCTGATTGCACACTCAAAATTGTCCCTAGGTGTGAGTGTGAGCATGGATGGTTGTTCGTCTCTGTGTGCCCTGCTGGCAACCAGTTCAGGGTGTCCCCCGCCTACTGCTCGGAGACAGCTGGGATAGGCTCCAGCTCCCCCCGCTACCCTTGTGAGGATAAGCGGATCGGAAAATGGATGGATGGTTGGATAAATCGTCACTCAAGTATAAAAAGAAGAGACCAAGAACAACAGAACACTCTTGCCTCAGCTTGGATAACACAAATGCAAGTCTGCTGCTCACAAACTTTGATTTCCAATGCATTGTCTTCAGAGGAGGGAGTCAAAAGCAATCCTATTACATTGAAGGTGCCTAAACGGAGTTATTGATGCCGATTGTGATGTCCTGCATGAGGGTTAATGAACTGAGATGCTGGACTTTAGAGATTCTAGTAGTACAATTTTTGTCTCTTTGTTGATATGGTCAGTCAGTTGTCTTATTTTGTTTCCTTTTAAAAAGGAAATGTTGGCAGGAAATCATAATTTGCAACTGAACAGAACATAGAGTTTCCCTGAGTTACTCATAAACAACCAAGCAGTATTTTCCATATTTACTTTCCAGGAAATGGGATAATTGCCCACCATTTTCTCACCTATTCGAGATAAACATTGGAAACGTTGTTTGGAAAAGCCGAAAGCGCTTCTTTTAATCAAGCTTCAAATGATTCCATTAATTGCGTCTGATTATGTGACTAATTAACATATGTGAGCACAGTCTCCAAACGGGGTGGAAGGATGTTTGACTTCACGGATACAGGCGGGGACATCAAGACATTAAAATAAATGGTTTTGTCTGCATGATTGAGATGGAAAACAGAAGGGCAGCCAAGCGATAAATTCAATTGAAAAGCTTATGTCGATAGCCGGGCAGGAGGCCTTTTCAGCCCCATACCTTTCTTGGGGTTCCTTGGCACCTGTCGACAGTGATAGGAAAGAAAGTGACAGTTGAAGACGCATAGTTTAACAATAAATAAAAGGAAGATAAGATAAGATAAGATAAGAAAACCTTTATTAGTCTCGCAATGGAGAAATTCCCAATACACAGCAGCAAAGTTATGAAAGGAAGAAGTAGAACAACAAAATATAGGAGCTGCTGGAAAGGCAGCCAAGCACAGAAACATCTCCGGATTCATTTAAATCAGTCCGAGAACACAACACCGAGATATTCTACACACTTATTAAAAGTGCTACAGTGGCATTTTGTCAGAATGCTCTCACACCATTATGATAAAGCATTCACTATGAATATATAACCATTTTTCACATACCTCATTGCATAATGAGCAGTGCATTCAACCATATCTGGTATATAGATTAGGGATGCTGTTAAACAAATACCATACCACTCTAGCATTGCCAATAAAAATTTGCATTATTATGTTGGTGTGTTACCACGCTTTTACCGTGTATAATAGCAAGGTACACAGGTTTAACAACATGCAGCTGAAATTTATTTCCATAAATTATAATAATTTTAATGAGAGATGTGAGTCAGTGGTGCATACAGATGCCTAAAAACATTCACCAATATGTGGTGAATGTTAAAATAAGATCATCTTTATTCGCCCTATAATTATGTATATTGAAATTATACAGCGCAGTGGAACCTCGATTTAACAGGACAGGCACCACCGGACCCCGGATTCATCTGACAGAAAATAGTGACAAGTCCCCTCAAAACGCCCCATCAAAAGTTGCTTTTTGAGTTTGTTAGTTTAATTGGCCGCAATTCATCACAAGACCAGTAGATGACGCTGTGGTGACATCAACAGACAGAGACTGGTCGCAGCCACTTACCTCCACCCAACCTGGCATAGTCCCTCATCTGCTTTGTCACAAATCTCGTCGCTATTGCCATTTGTCCATTGGCACGACCGCAATGGTGCCTTGAGATACAGGCTTCATTGATTCCATTGCTACCCCTTATAATTTATGAAAACAGAGTAATGACAACATTGAATAGAATATATATATATATATATATAAAACTTTTGGGTTTTTTTTGATAGTGTGAGTGTATGGAGATAATCATATGATGCACAGGAAGAGAGAATGATGGCGGATCCAGCAGTGATTGTGAAGACTGCTGAGAGAACGTGCCTACGGACGGTTCAAACACACGCTCAGCAAACTAAACAAAGCGTCGCGTCGCAGAGGGAGATCACATGAAAGGAAATAGCACAATCAACTGTCACACAAACTTGGTCACAACATGTTGGCTGAATAAATGGAATGCAGACGTTTGAGATTCACTCCAGGCAAGGGACAATGACAAATCAACATGCTTGTATGTAATAATTATGTTTCCACACCTGAAACAGTGGAGACAGTGAGCAATACCGTGTACATCCCCTACTTTTTATAGTCCTTACAGAAATAAGAAGTGAGCATTTCAAACCGCCCACTGAATGTGCACTTAGTTTCATTTGTTCTGTCATTTGCTTGATATTAGCTTCACATTGTATGTTTTTATTAACAGAGGGAACCGTTCATTTTCAAAAACAAAAGAAATCAACGGATGAAATAGAACAGAATACACTTTATTGTCCTTGTTGCAAAAACAATGGCACTGTCAAAATGTACTAGTGTAAAATATACGAGATTATACATCAGGGAATAGAGGTTCCAATAGACATTTTTTTTCAAAAATACAAATGCAAGACAGTTACCAAACAATTTATTATGATTATCTAATTTTCAATTATTACACAGAGTACAACTTTTATTTGTTTATTTGTCACGAGTTCAGCCTTCTTGTGTGGAGTTTGTATGTCCTCCCTGTGCCTGCATGGGTTTTCTCTGGGTACTCCCAAACATGGCAGGTTAATGGAACACTCTAAATTGTACAGAGGTGTGAGTGTTGCCAGGATGTCCGGAATCGGACTCTACAAACGTAGACTCGGGTCAAGGTTTTGAGAAAAATATTTATTGACAGAAAAAGGCGCAAGGCCGATAAAGTAAAAATAATGACGCTGGTACAATAAACCAGGATAAAATGAGAAGAGCAAAAAGCGCTTGCAAAAGGCAAGGAGTATATAAACGGAAATAGCTTGTCCCAACAACAAAAGGACCCAAAACTCATCTGGTGTAAACCGTGAATAAATGTATGAACCAAAAACACTACTTACATGAATCGATACAAAAATGTGGCAAGAAAATCACGGAGCAAAATCATGGAACGTCTAGAAAACTGCACTTAGAACAATGGCTTAAGCAAGGCGAATTATCCAACGCCCAATGCTCGCAATGACAGTTCCTAAGTAACCATGATTTAAGATATGTGCGTGACGCTGAAGGGAAACTCTCACCACTCCAAGTGGAACTCAGAAAAAAACAGACAGAACCTGATAAGTTTGAGCGCGAATGGTTGTTTGTCCATGTGTGCCCTGCAATTGGCTGGCAACCAGTTCGGGGTATACTGTGTTGAGTTCGCGTAGGAAGAAAGTTTGGAGAAAACCCGCGCAGGCACGGGAAGAACAAATGCTTTACATTTCTGTGAAACTGCAAAATAGCAGCAAATCACCATAACTGCATTGTTGTGCTAGCCACTGTTATTCAAAGTATTATTTTCTTTTTTAACGTGGTGCTCCCCCCCCATTCAATATATTTTTATTGCAACATCGACTCTGTGATCACTCAAGACACAGCAGTGACGAACCCCAGCACACAACCACAAACAGCACTTTAGGGAACAGTTGCCTTTTCGATTGGAAAAAAACAAAACAAAAACAGACGTTCCCACGATATGCCATATTGCTTGTTGGACCACACCTTTGCAACTTACACCCAAACCTTCAGTTGAACATCAAACTAAACCTCAACGCTACTCGTATGAAACTGGTCTTTAATCAGCTACCGTATCCGTCAGTATCCACTTACTCAGTTCATGTGTTTTGAAAGCCATATTGTAACACGTACGTCGTTTGTCAGATGGCTTTCAGGTTGTCATAAGCACCACGTTTTCTTTCATTTCCTTTTTTTCAAGTCAATACGAACTGGCAGGCAGAGAACAAAAAAAAAACGTTTTAGCTTACAGAATTCCCAGATAATGTCTGAGTTTGTTTCAAGCTGGTTTTACACAGCCACAGGACTGGAAGCAATTTAAGATAAGTACTGAGGCGCAGGCTGCCTTTCGCGTTAGGATCGCAAGTGTGTCTGATACCAGTGCATGTGATCATTTGAGTACGAAAACAAGTGCTGTGCAATGACAAGAATATTGTTGCCTCGACACTAGCGGCAGGCCAGAATGTCTGGTGCTGATAAGAGTAATCAGGATGATGGTAGTAGTCCCACTTATCTACCCATGTGGACAAAATTGTCTGTATGCTTCCGTTGAAGAAAGAAAAACGTGTTAGGGTCAGTGAAGGAACATGCTGAAATATTTGCTCCTAATTGATGAAAAACTAGTGTTTTTTTTTTTTTTTGTAATCCATCAAGGTAGTGAAACAGGCCTCTCGAAAATCAATGGGACCATTAATGCAATGTTTTGTCGCACGTTTTGAGGCAATCTCTGTCATCAAATGGCTTCTGTAATGCTCTGAGGCTTATGCAACTGTCATCAGGTAAATTGGCCTACTCCCCATCAGCAAAAGGCTGTACAGGTTTGATGAGTATCTTACTGCATGTTTCAGCTCCATTCCACAGATGTTCAAAACTATTTACATCAGGGCTCAGTGGAACCCACGTCAAAATAGTCCAATCTTTTGCGCTCAGTCATTCTTTGATGTGCTTAGCTGTGTTTTTTTAGGTTACGATCAAGTTAGGAAATTCATACCCTGCGACTGGCACTTTGCAGAATATTTCACTTACGGAAGAATTACTTTGTCTTGTGATTTCATGAAATCAAACACAGACTCATGACAAGCACACCCGCTTCCTCATAACCAAGCACGACCGAGCCTTCTCCATGTTTCAGGGTAGGTGTGTTCTTTAGTTATGGGTTATTATCTCTTGCCAAAGCTCAAATGTGGTCTCATCTAGCTAAAGGACATTCTCCTAAAAGCTGAGTGCATTTTTTTTTTTTTGGTTGCAAATTCTAGTTGAGTCAGTTACAAAATATATTTGTGACTGTTGCAGTTGTTTCTTTCTTTAATTGTAGCTTACCAGCAATTATGGCAAGAATTAGAGGCTAATTCTAGAGGAGACCATTTAAGGAAATGTGCAAATGCGGTCTGACGTGCCATTTGGGTCATTGCATATGCAGTGATTTTATCCTTAAACATGTTTAATACTTACTAGTGTTACGTTCAGTAACTCTCGATGAAACACTGAGCGAGACTGTGTTTCAGGGTGTGTACCAATAATTACCCATTCAGAACAAAGGCAGGAGCTAAATATAGCTGATAATTGTCTCGGATTAGGGACAACATATTAAATGAGCGTCGCGAACAAAACAATGCCACTCTTTCGTTATTGCCTCTTCAAGAGAGAGCAAGGACTCTTGCTGACACAATAGACAGCAGACAGAGACAAAAAATGTTCTATCAGGAAGCACATGAGCATTTGATCAGGCTCAGGAATGAACTGATGGGTGGTGGCAGCATGTTACCAAACGCTGGCGTCATTGATCTATTATGTAGTTTCAATTTAATTTGTTTGTGTGAGTGGCAGCTAATTTGATGACCATCTGTTGTCTTTAGAATTTACATTAGCACTTTTACTCGCAAGATTTTTTTTTAGATGTTTTATTTTTACTCCAGTGACTTGATAAGTCAATGTTTTTTTTTTTCCGTAATAACTTTTCTGTTTATAAAAAAGTTGAGTGTGATAATTGGGTTAAAGGAGCATTTCTGAAATAGTCCAACAGTTTAAGAACAAAGTTTCTGAACATCCATCCATCCATTTTCATCACCGCTTATCTTGAACAGGATCGCTCGCGGGGAGATGCTGAAGTTTATCCCAGCTGACTTTGGGCAAAAGGTGGACAACCTCCTTAACTAGTCATCAGTCCATCACAGGGTACATATAGAGACAAAGAACCATACACACCCACATTCACGCTTTCACTGAGTGGGAACTGATCCTATGCTGCCCGCACACAAGTCAAGCGAGTGTACCGCCACACCATCAGCGACTCCCAACGTACAATTGCAAGTAATTTGGGGATTTCATCATCTATGGTCCATAATGTAAAAAAGATTTATCAAATCTGGAGGAATCTTGCACACAAAGAGTAAAGCCAAAATCCAACGGTGAATGCCTGTGAACTTCAATCTCTTAGGCAGCAATGCATTAAAAAAATCTGTATAATTGTCCAAAGGACATTCCCCAGTAGACTCAGCAACACTTCCAAAAAAAAAAAAAAAACATTGTCATTTAACACAGTTCGTTGCTACATCTACAAATAAAAGTTTAAACTTCACCATGCAAAGCTAAAGTCATATACGAAAAACATCCAGAAAAAAGTGCTGGCTTCTCCATATTGCAAATTGGTTTGGGAGATCTCGGACGTCCCTGCTTATTTCAGAGAATTTTGCCATTTGCGCGGCAGTTTCTCGTGTGGCACATGGTACTGCCCTCAAGCCAGCTGTCACAAAAAAAATTGGACAATACATTGGCATTCATGTTTTGTTAGGCTTTTATTTTGAAGTTGACCCTTGCAGCAATCATAGTGGTTGGGCTGGTTTCCGACTTTTCAAATTTAAGATGGCTGAATTGCAATCATGCTGACTGACGGTTGAACTGGCAAATGCTTGGTATGCAAATACGCACTGACACGATTAAACTGGTGCAAACATGAATATTTTCAGCACAGCTGTGCAGCATATACGTGCACTCCTGGATACAGAATAGGTAAGATTCCCACTCGACACCAGTGGTGTCAGAGATGAAAAAGAGTAGAAATGCTGTCAGTGGGTCATAGATAAACAGGAGACTCTCACCATGTGCGTCCTTTTGTGTTGAAAATACATCCATTTAATTATCTGGAAGTGAAGCCGCATCAGCTGGTCGAACATTTACTACAGAACGCAACGTCCTGCTCCAGTAAGTTCTTTTCGAAAAGCACAGGTGACTTTTCTGACTCGCCAAATTGCCAGAAAGACAATGTGAATGTCTGTTGCTGTCTTACAAATAAGTAAACAATTCGGAAATACCTCAAAAGACAGCACTGCAAATAAGACATTTTACATTACGGTGATCCAAATTTAATGTATGTGTCTGTGTGATGTTTCTCTCTATAAATGTGAATTTACCGACGATGCACATTTTTTCCTCTTTCCATGTTATCTCTGTTTACATTGTGGCTGTATCTTGTGTTGTGCTTTCTTTTACAGTTCCATTGTGTGCACTTTGTTTTACATGCTCTGTTGATCAATGACATTTACTGTATACCAAAGATTACTGTCACAACCTTGGTTTGTGTTACTACATACCTGAATAAAATGACTATAGTGGTTTGTACTGAACGAGCATGAATGAAGACCTGAATAGTCTGTCAGGGTGTGTTCATGCTGTATAATGATGCACTAAGCATCAAAACCTGACTGTACAGCATATGAAATGGTGAAGGAATTCTACTTTCAAAACATCCACAACTGCTATAGTGTGGAGGCAGTACAGAAGAAAAAAAAATCTAATATCGAGAATTAATCAGTGCTAAGCTTCTTGCTATTTTATGTGCCGTATGAAATGAAAATTTGAATTTTGCAAATTGTTGTCATTCATTGTCTTTTTTTTATAAACTACAACCTTTATATCTAATCCTTAACAAGGACAGACAGTGCATCTGGCCCACAAGGATTCCTATTTGGGAATAAGCCCTCTGCCAAACAAGGAATGAACCGAGGTGGACTTCAAACTGGAAAACAGGAGCGTACAAGTGCCCGTGAAGTGTTGTTGAACTTTGCTCAATCAAGCCTGTTGGATCTAAAAGCAGCCATAGGCTAGGGGCAGGTCGGGGGAGATCCGAAAGGACAGCGAGAGCTTCTTATATGTGACTGAGACACTATTGAGTCCCACTGCAAGGGGCATTGAGTCAGTTCATTTATATTCAAGGATTTGACCTGCAGACAACAGTGGTGTCAGTTAGGTTAAGACAGCTGTGCCTTGTTGCATTGTGCCCATGCCGAAAAGGCCAGTTGGTCCCCCGGCCCCCCTACCTTGCACGGTGGCCATCGGGAGCAAATGAGTCCAATAGCATTTTGTCACACTCGTGTAGTCGCACATTCTTCTTCTCTTGCTCCTTTTTCTTTTTTTGACTTTCCAACAATGCCGCTCCACCGAGACACTCCCATGTAAGACTGTTTGGTCTAATGACAAAGGTTGCTGTGTCTTTTTCATCCCTGTGCATATACTGTACAAAGAGGAGCTGCCTCCCAACATGCAAGAGCTGCCCTTCCCAAAACACATGGCAATTATTTTTTCCGCTCTCTGTTGTGGGATCTGAGTGGGTGGATTGTTTCGCCATTTATGCTAAAATACAAACAAGACACCGGGATGTGCTTCTTTTGAATCCTGACTGCAAAGATTTAAGTCAAGTTGATCAAATTCAACAAAAATGACTGTGGTTCAAACTTGGAAGAAAGAGCAAGTGGAACCCAACTGTGACGTTTCTAAAGGAAACCAAGTGATTGGCGGTATGCTTGTTTAGTGTCCAGTTGTCACAGAAAAATGTTCCTAGGGCCAATTTCGAGGAGAAGAGACTGAAGGGAAAATTGCAGCTGCATTTAGTAGTCGAGCTGGCGAGTGGCTGTTCTCAGGTGGTAGGGCATGTCGGTGCCTCATCAAACATGAGTGTGATGGCTGCTGCTTTTGACTCTGTAATTACAGGCTAGGCATAAATCACAGAGAGGTACGACAGAGAGACAGAGGCAGACAGAAGCCTATGGCCTCAGGGGCCAAATGGGTCATGGTACAGAGAAACATTCTGCTCCTTTCTAAATCCTCACTCCATCCATCTCGAATGTTTCAGTTTCTCCCTCTCAAACCAATGCACAATCCCCGTTTGGCTGACAGGGGCTTTGACCTTTTTACAGCAGCGTCAGTCAGACAATTCTGAGTACTGAATGGCTTGTGTCATTTCCTAATTCCACCACCCTTTTTATCTACGGGGTGCCATTTGTTAAGTGGCTCGTGCTGAAAATAATAGCCACATTTCGTCGTATTTAGCCTAAAATGTTAAAAGAGTGAATTTCTGGTCATATTTTTTTGCACATTCACAAGATGTGAACTTACATATAAGCCTATATAAGTAGTTTAATCCAATTATAAAATGTTACACCTAAATGGTTGAATCTAAATTCAAAATGTTCGATGTAAATGTTAAATATTAATCGAAATTATAACTATAAATACAGTAATGCGGGCGGGGCTAACCTCTGTTTGTGTATTTCCAGCGAGTTGTGGGCCACATGTACGAACCTATACGCGTATATGTCTGTCCATATACAAACTGTGTTATTTTTGCCCGAGAGACAGAAAATAATTTGAAAATGCCCCAAAGGAATGTGGCTGAAAATGTGGCCTTCAGAGGAATCAGCCTGTGAATTTAGACACAGCCTATGTTACGATTCAAAGGCTTGGACCCTTTGATGAAGAGCACATTTTTGACCAAGACAAGTCTATGTGAGGAAACAAAAGTCTTTTTGTAATTGGCGTTACTTCTTTTACATCTCTTTGGTTCGTGTCTCTGCCCAGAGGCGACGTTAGTCAGACTTGAACTGGGGCCAACGCTGTTCAATGTCAGGGTCCTTGATTTCATTCATTGACAAGAACAGATCTTACGATGAAGGATTGTGAGAGAAAAAGTTCTACAAAAGTTAAAATGAGTATTTTTCCAATTATTAGGGTTATCGTTCAGCATTAGACTGTGTAATTTATTGGCAACACAGTGATCATTGATTGTCGACTGGAACAGCAGTTAAATAAAATATTTGTGAATTAAGCAGTGTAATATTTATGCCGCACCCTCCCTAAATGGGGTATTGGTGCAACACGCTGCTGTGGCTGCCACACAGTGCACCATGGTTGGCCACAATTCTCCCAACAGCACGTTGAATATCAGCGGAGACCAAAGAGAGGGAAATTGACTGAGCCCACCCGCCCAGGCTCACAGGCTACTTGGCTGTCACAGATTGCCTCTCTGTTGTGAGAACATATGCATCTGAAGGAACCGGCAGGGCGCAAAGCAGGCACGTACTCAATTGACAGCTGACGGTGGGCATCTGTGGACATATCCACACAGTCCTGCAGCTGGAAGGCAGGCTCTAGTTTTCATAATTATGGAGCCTTATTTTATATACTTGGTGATCTAGTTGTTCAAATTTGACACATCTGTTAATAATATTCTGTGGTGTGTCACAATTTGCCGGACATATGTTTGTCACTTTACAGGGTCTTTGAGCTCTCACTTCACTCATGATACTATTTCTGCTTTATTGTTGTTATGTTGGTTGAATAAACTTGTTTAGCATGACTTTTGCACAGCTCAGTGACTGTAGGGGTGCATGAGAGTGAATACTTTTCTATTTCCATGTGCGCCCTGTAATTTTCCGGTGACCAGTCCAAGGTGTACATTACAGTATCTTGTCTTTTGTCCAAAGTCAGCTGGGGTAGACACTGGCCTCTGCCACTCAATGAAGGATCAATCAAGATGAATCCCACCTCTTGCCTGAATGCCTCTTTTCATCTGCACAGTATCTACAATATACCATATGTGATGTCTGGCATCTGGTTGCATGCATACATAATTGATAGCACAAAGATGCCAAAAACCACTGCTGTTCGCTCAATGGTCAGACAAATCTGAAAATGCTATAACCATACATGCTAATGATAAACATGAATTACTGTGAGATTTGTGTCAAATTAGTCTCAAGTTCTATATTGTGAGATGACTGCAGGGAATCTTTCGAATGTTGTGCTTTTAGTGTGCTTGGTGAGTTCAAACATTAGCCAGCCCTGACCTTTTTTCTTGCAGTGGGGAGGTGTCATGGCAGCATGGGAAGAAGGGCTTTGCTGACCGCAGCAGCGTCCTGGAGAGGCAGAGCACCACACAGGCAGCCCCAATGAGAATGCCATGTGATCTCTGGAAAGTCAACAAGGCTTGGTCCACAGCTGGGCTTCAAGAGAACACAGAGCCCACACATAGCAACACCCACCTGCTGTGAGAAGAATAGGAACGCGGCAGTCACAAACAACATTAGATTCTAGCCAGGAGAATTCTACCCTATGAAATGTGAGAGGACAGAAGGGATATCCCGCAATTCAGTTTTCATCACCAAACATGCCCTTCCTATTTTTGGCACCCGCTTCATTTTTATTTTGATTCATAGTCGAGTCTGCATAATCTTTTTTTTTTCTTAAATAATATGATACAGCAGTTTATAACCATAGGTCTGAAACCCCCCAACAAAAATGGCTCCCAGAGTTGATAAATTCCAAAATGGCTTTGGAGCGGTTGCATGTTCATAGCTGAAGAAGCCACATTTGTGAATTTTTCAGATTCAGATTCAGATTCAGAAAACTTTTTGCATGTTCATAGCTGAAGAAACCACATTTGTGAATGTCTCAAAGCTCACCTCATTTCATTTCTCCAGCCTGTCTTGACATGAGAAAAACTTCGGGCTTGCATTAAAAAACGCAAAAGGAAAACAAATGGGGGAAAAAAATTCATGATCGCATTGTATGAAATGTGAAGCTTTAATTTACCCAAAAGATTAAGATGCCTTTTGCATCCCATTGAAATCTCAATGGTTATGTCCCTCCTTTTCCAAAGCATTGGCTTTGAACAAAGGTGCAGGAGAAGCGTCACAAGCAAACAATATAAAAAGCACAATGTGGGAAAAAAACAGAGGGGAGTTGAGCATCAAAGGCAACCAGGCACAGCAGGACTGGCATCGGTGTGAACTCCCAACTTAGGACACTCAGCATGCTCTTCACCAATCGCCCCCTTTAGATCAGTCGTAGGCAGTAATTAAAACCATCATTCCCACTGCCTCAGTATCTCATTAGCCACACGACCTCAGGCCTTCATCCCTGCTTTTCCAAAAATATCACTCCGCATCAGCAAAGATGAGACCCTCACTTTTAAATGGAAGTATAAGTTTTTGTTTTTAATCAGAATGCATCAGTGATAATACATGACACGTTGGGCACTCACGGTTGAGTAGTTCAATTTGGATTAAATACATTTTGTTTACGCCATCCTCCAAGCTAGCTACTGAGTAACTGTCATTTTGAAATTATAATTTTGCCGCCCCTCCCTGTATACAGATCATACACTGTGTATAAGTCGCCAACTCCATTGAGGGAGAATGTTTATTTAATTTTGGAATAATAGCTTACAAATAGTACCTGGGGGGGAAAAAATTTGTTTCTTTAAGAAAAAAAAACTCCAGACATGACAATGTATGGAGGAAAAGTATCGTTATTTACCAACTAACTTTGTCCTATTTATGTCCGGGGTTTTGACCATTTCTTTTCGGTTAAAAATGGGAACACCACAAAAATACTTGAAGGTTGGGAGAACTAATTGCAAGGTGCAATTTGATGATGCACCTACCTGGAGGATTGAAAAATATTGCTATCCGTATCAGAATCTGATATTCTGCACTGTAGTTGCTTGGTATCGGATCAACACAAAAATATGCAGTATCACACACTGGTTGTCTTGGATGCCCCCTTGGCACAATGCTGCTCCTCACAGATTGGCAACTTGCGGTGTGTTGTGTCGGTCATCTTAAGTACAACAGACATCATAAGAGCAGTGAAGAACTCAACACACCACTCATTGTTTTCCTCTTCATGTGTAGAGTCTCCCATTTAAAAAAAAAACTGGCCAAGATGTTTCAAATCGTTGTGTGTGTACCCCACTGAGGCTCTAAGGACTGCCTCCTTCGCTCTCAGAGCGGGGCACTCAGTCAAGTGCAATACCTGTGTTTGAGTGGACGTGCCAATATTACAATACGTTATGGCACTGCAATAATACGTTGAAGAACAGTAGCGACTTGAAAAAAAAATGAAATGCACAAAGCAAATCCAAAGTACAATATAACGTGAAAGAATAACCCCCTAAATAGCAATGGTGTTTGTTCAAAAGGGAAGGGCCGACAGGAAAACTAATCAGATTTGCGTTGTAGCAGCTGCAAACATCCAGCAGTGTTTGCCACTGCGAGACATTAAAATGAGGACAAACTGATACATTTGAAGCTCTTTCGCTTTCACTATCAAAGGGAAGATTTTGAAGTGGGTGAATATCTGTTGCAGTGGTCAGATTTAGCACTTTGGCTGTAGATAAAAGGAAACCCGTCTTCCCATGTTTAATTCAGTGTGAACCATGACTAACTCATGATACTGGGCTTCTGAAGTCAATTGAAGACTTCTTCAGTGGTGTATTTTAGAGTGCCTTTGTATCATGACAATGTTAATCTCGGGGAGAGGGTCAGAACAATATTGAGAATCACAGGAGGTTCATTTCATTCTTTGTTAGATTAGTTTGACAGTGTAGCAGCAGTGCGTCGCGATACTAAACCTTAATCCAGTGCATGTCATTAACCTACTTGGCATGGCTGCCAGGCTGTTTAGTGTGTTCGCTTGCAAGAGAGCTAATGGAAAAAAAAGGATGTCATTAACACCATCATTTGTGCTTCATTCAGCCTTCTACTTAAAAAAATGCTATCATGAAGGGCAAAATATTACTTGGGAGACCATCCTCCATTTCGATGCATGGTCGAAGTCTTGTTGGTTTTGGGTTCTGTGTGACCTCTGACCTTTTTTTGCCACACTGATTTGAGGTGACAATAAATGTGGATCCACGCCTCGTGGCACTAAAAACTGACAAACATTTGTTGTGTTTCCTCCTTGGCGTCATCATAATGTTAGTCGTTATCAAAAGGCAGACGCAAGCTGGTTCTCAACCAAATTCAGCTAACTGACTCTCTCCACTGTGTTTCTTTGAGAAGCCTTTGATGTTAGCAGGGGGCTTCTGCACTTGCACTGATGGCAACGAAAGATACTTTAAGCGATTCTTTTTTATCTGGCAAGCTTAATGAAAGATTAATGGGTTTGATATTTCCTCTTGTTTATATTTTATTCAGAAAACAAGCCATGTTGCTTAGAATCTACGAATCATGATTTTGTGGCTCAGTGAAAGTCAGATCATGGTCATTGGCCCCAAGGACAATGAGAAGTATTGACTGTCATCTTACTACATGACAACCCGTATCCCACTTTGCGGCGAAGTTTTGCGGGTCTTTGGGAAGGTAGCGAACGTTATTGTTGGGGTTCGTTCAAGGTCACTAACTTTTGCCAAATGTTCTCTAGATGCTCGCCAAACAATGACCTCAGCTTTTCGTTTAAAATAGTGCCCAAAGTGTGCCTTCGGAGGGTTACTCTTTTACATATCCGTCATAAAAATAAAATCATATATTTTGTTATCACTGTATGTTTTTTTAAACAAAACTAATTCAAATTGTTAAATTGTCAGTTATTGTTGTGTGTTTTGTTGAGGGAAACATAGATGGATGGACAGATGCATGGGTGATGTTTTTATCGAAAATAATTCCCGTGACGCACTTCCGCTCGGATATGAGCCCTGCAATATATTAGAAATTGAGCACCTTCATTGGCCTCAGTGGCTGTCTGGCCAATTACTTAAACATATTATTACTTGGCCCATTTTCACCCTGACAGCATCAGGGACACCCCTCCTTTAGACACAGAACTTGCACTCTGTGTCAGGCCTCATCCTCCACATATTTGCAAGAGGGGACGCGTTTGCTCATAATGCACAATGGATACGCAATCGATGCTACCATGAGGCACGCCACATATGTGCGGTGAGTAGAGCAGCAAATTTGCTCAAGGAAGGAGAGAGGCAATCATTGCGCTGGCTGGGAAAGGAAATCCACCGAGCAATACATTTTGCAAATACAGATTGAGACAAACTCTTTTGTCTTTGTCAAGTCCCAAGAGGAATTTTTGTGGAGTGAAGTGGTGACATTTTTTGGGTAGATGGATGGAAGGAAGGAAGGAAGGAAGGAAGGAAGGAAGGAAGGAAGGAAGGAAGGAAGGAAGGAAGGAAGGAAGGAAGGATGGACAGTTAGTTGTTGTCAAAGCAGCGGAGTAACAAGCCCCATGCGCTTTGGAACACACCTTGTGACCACATCTGTTGCCACTTTTTGTCTGGTAAAATTGTAGCATTATGCAAAACCAGTTAGTTGTTGTCAAAGCAGCAGAGTAACAAGCCCTGTGCGCTTTGGAACACACCTTGTGACCACATCTGTTGTCATTTTTTGTCTGGTAAAATTGTAGCATTATGCAAAAATGTCAAATGAAAACAGAAGCAGTAAACTAAAGTGCTGTCGATTTTTCTAACGTGTTGACTAGAATATATGAAGTCATCACTGTTCTTGGCAGGTTACATGGCTCTAATATTGCTCAGCTTCCAGCCCTTTCCCTCCCTCTATTTTTCAGCTCCTGGCTAATTCCTGTGAATTTTTTTTGAACATGGTGTCCGTCATGGACAATCTGTGACAAGCACAGAAGTCCAACAGCAAAACGCCACTCGAGTTCTGATTGGTGGGGCGCGTTCCTCCCAATCACACCCTTCCAGGTCTGACTCTCATTGCTCACGTGAGCATTGAAATCCCCCAGCAGAATGAGGGAGTCCCCAGCGGGAGCACTCTTCAGCACAGCACACAGCCATTTCTGAATAACTATTGACTGCAGTGTATTCATGCAGCAAAATATAGCTATACTGTACATTTGAAAACGTCTTCATCATTTATTTTTACTAAATTTATCAAATCCATATTTACTACTACTACTATTACTACTACTGCTACTTGTAGTAGTAGTAGTAGTAGGAGAAGTACTACTGCTACTACTAGTAGCAGTCTTCAAGTAATAGTTTATGTCTTTGTTTCATATTATTGTGTTATAAAACATTTATCAGTTAAAACAAAAATGTTCAACACAAGGAAACAACCGTTCCCATATTTGCAGCCAGTCTTTGCTGCCCTCAAGTGGAATTAGCTCAAACTGCGCTTCATAACTTGCGCCCTCCATCAACACACAGTTAAACCGAATTAGTGCGCTGAAAAGAAATAGTTCTGAAAACAAATCAGGGATAACTTTTTTCAAAACGTGAATTAACACAAAATTTGGTCAAATCTAGAATCATGGGGACACACAAACCCCTCAACCACGGAGGGGACCACTGCATATTCTATTCATAATATTTGCAGTGGCTCTTGCTGTAATGTTCCCTTGATTAAAAAAGCAAAATAAAAAAGTACTAAATGAAGTGTTGTCCATGCATTCTTTCTATCCTCCTTCATCAGGTAAACACAGACGGAAGACAGAAGCAGGTCGTTCCAGATGTAAATCTGATATCACTCAGATCTCAGACATGAAAGCCCTGGATTCATGTTCCTCGAAATGCCAAGTTCCATTTCAGAAAATCAAATAAATACATAAGCACACAGCCATTTCTGAATAACTATTGACTGCAGTGTATTCATGCAGCAAAATATAGCTATACAGTACATTTGAAAACGTCTTCATTATTTATTTATTTTTACTAAAATTATCAAATCCATATTTACTACTGCTAGTAGGAGAAGTACTACTGCTACTACTAGTAGTAGTCTTCAAGTAAGCGTTTATGTCTTTGTTTCAGATTATTGTGTTATAAAACATTCATCAGTTAAAACAAAAATGTTCAGCACAGGGAACCCACCGTTCCCATATTTGCAGCCAGTCTTTGCTGCCCTCAAGTGGAATTAGCTCAAACTGCGCTTCATAACTTGCGCCCTCCATCAACACACAGTTAAACCGAATTAGTGCGCTGAAAAGAAATAGTTCTGAAAACAAATCAGGGATAACTTTTTTCAAAACGTGAATTAACACAAAATTTGGTCAAATCTAGAATAGCTGAATTTTTATTTGCAAATGAAGTGTCTTTAAAATGTTGAACAGCGGTCTATTGCACTTTGCGCGCGGAATGATATTGTGAGTTACAACGCAAATGCACCACGTCAATTAACGCAACTTGACCGTTGGCTTCAGAAACTTGTAATCGCCGATAGAATTCATTCTTTCTGCGTAAGTATTAGAATCAAAATGTATATAATTTACAATTTTGAACAGAAGTTCTTCATTTCTGTTATCCGCAGCTAATAATTTGTAATGAGGTATCAACTTCGAAAAATAATTTGAATCATTGTTGATTAAGGCAAATTAAAATGAAAATGTATTATGTCGCACAGTAAAGCTCTCAGATACCAGACTGCTATTAGTTTTGATACTCGGTGTTGTCGAAATATTCACTGAATTAGCCACGGTTAGCAGAGTGGCCACATGGTAAGGATGATCCAACGAGCAGGTGCTAACCGGGCCCAAACAAACGCTGGAAGCCCCGAACGAGATTTAATCGACTAATTATCATTTGGATCACTGCTCGTATATGGCCGTTTGGTGAGCCGTGTGCAGTGGATTCCCGTGCTGAAAGGTAACTTTGCATGTTTTTCAGAAATAAAGAAGAGGATTGAGGGGAAAATGGCCAGTCAAGAGCAAATTCCGACTCGAGCACGTTCAAGATCAAGAGGCAGGGCACGTGGCCAGGATCCTGTTGCACCAGGGGTGAGCATAGTTCAAATGTTGCGATACACATTGATGTTGAATTATCGCGTATCTTAAAACAAAATATAACTACATAGAAGCACAAAAATTGTAGGCAACAGATGAAAGTAGCACTCTGTAAAATTGAAATGTGTGGATATGTACAGGAGTGCCCATAAGTGGTGTGCCACTGTTTATCAGGACTGAGAATTGAATCGTGTGCTCCTATTTAAGTCTGTCATCACGCTTCTGTGCCCTAATGGGTATAGTCTTCCATTCATGCTTTAGTCTATTCCTTATGCATCTTCCTTGTGCATCTTATGCAAGCTGTGTCGAGGCCTGAACAATTGAATCAGGTGTGTTGGAGTAGGGAGGGACCTAAAACAGGCAGAATATGGCTCTCGAGGAACTGGAGTTCCCTACCCCTGGTCTAGATCGACACACCCACCTCGTGTAACAAGCATGTACCGAGGAGGTGTGATCCATTGAATTCGACTCTGCCTACAAGTTGCAGATTGTGGAGTTTTTCTGAGACCCGCATTCCATCAAGATATATGTAGAATGTATGTCACAATTTAAAAGTGAAATTAACTTGCTCATAGAACCGGAAGTATTGTCCCAGCATTGTGTGCGGCTCATCCAACAGGCTACCTAGGACCATCTGTATTTGCTTTCTATTTAAGAAATACAATAAAAGCAATTTAATCAGACCACTGTGCTCATGACTAAATGCATAGTTGGTGCTCTTCCCTTTGTAGAAAACAGTGAGACAACTGTTGTTTTAACGCATCACTTCTATGGATTTCACAACTCCCATTTGTCACGCGGCAGGCCATTGATATTTGTTCTTACTTACTGCCTAATAGAAGTAAAATGAATTTTGACTGGAGTGTTGCTTTGAGTCTCTGAGAGAGCACACAGCTAGATTTGACGTGACTTTCTTCAATTCAGTGTCGCTCCACCCAGAGTGCATACATTTTTTTTACAAGGTATGCAAGTCACACACTTCAGTCGATGGGACAATCTACTCAGCCCAAAAAGTGCGCAGCAGCGCCCCTTTTCCGACTTACGCATATGAGAAAATAGGCCCCAATAAGAAAAGGTCAGGCCAGCCACAATTTCAAGTCAAGTCAGCTTCCAAGTTCAAAATAAAGAGATTGCACAGTTTTAATGGTTTTGCTTTTATTTGGAAGCTGATCCTTGTGGCACATTGCATAATAGCTTATGAACAACTGTTGTGGTGGCTGGCCTGACTGGGCAGACTACCTGCCAACGGCTACATTCACTTTGAAACGGCAGCTAAAACATGTCACAGGAGAGTTGGCCAGATGGTTTATCTCGGTGTCGCTGCACGGCGGCCATCAAATTATGTCCTCATGCAAAACTGACTGCATATTGTTCTCTTATTGGGTGGTGATGCCCAGATAGGGTTGCATCTAATTGGTCGAACTCACATAAAAACATGCAATTGCATGATATTAATTTATTGTACCTCTTTGGATACACACATTGCATGTGCCATTATTGCGGTGACAATATTCTTGCGATCTATTGTGCAGCGCTAATGGAGTGCAACGACATCCAGACGTTACATGAATTGACTGTGCAACTGTCATGGCAAATGTTCGACTTTTCATCCTCATTGCTCTTGCAAGACTCGGGCACGAGAACCTGCACCGGAAGTTGCAGCAAAAGAAGAAGGTGGGATTGTTGGTCGAGGGAGGCAGAAAAAAAGTATGGCACCATTTTCTGGACAAGGTATGTTTTCACAAAGATGTCATGGTTGTATTACAGGGTATAATGTTTTTGCCTGTTTCTGCTCTTGAATGCAAGTTGCGCTCAGACTCCACGAGCGTAGCCTGATTTGCACCCAACCGACACATTGCAGACAAACATCCACTGTTATGTTTTTTTTTTTAAAGTTGTGTTGACATGTCCGTAACTCACAGATAGCATGCTCAGGCTAAATTAGCATTAACCATACTAACCCGCCCTTTTCTCCCATGGTCCTGCGTGACCACAAACTTTTTCCCTGCTCTTTGGACTGTTTTTGTCTGACCTCTACAAAGACCTCCCATCAGACGATAACTCAAGCAGCAGCACGCAATGATCGAGTCTGGTTGGTGTCACACTTAGTGTGGCCACTTGCCCAATCCAACACAGAACAAATTTATGATAGCATGTCAAATCAAACCGACGTATACTTCAGCAACTTTATATTGAAGGAACACATTTTTCCAATCAATTATAACACCAACATCAAGCACAAAAAACACAGCACCAATAAAAATGTACATTTGTATTGTAAAGAATTTGATTTTAAAACAAAAATTGGACAATTATATAATTGAATCTACCAGGTTAACAGTCATGAACATTTCATGAGCAAAAAAAAAAAAATACAAAAAAAAAGATTCATCAAAGTTCTGTTTAAAAAAAAAAAAAATGCCAATGGCCGGGATTGAACACCCAACCTCTGGTTTGGGGATGACCATTCTACAGCTGATCCATGCTGCTGCAAAGATCTAAAAGATTTCTCATTCTTCAACCTTAGTGACCAACGTAAGCAAAACGTGTAGTCTGAACTTTGCATTTATAAAAGTAGTTAATCTTGGAGAAGTATGATGTCAGCTATGTTTTATGTACTTTTGTTTACCTTGTCAATTGCTGTTTTTTTCTGCGTATCTTATTTTGTAGATGTTATGGAGATCTCAGCTGGATTTCATCAGGTGAAGATAGGAGAGAGAGGTGGACGCAGAAGAGATTTCTATGATGTCGGTATTAACACCAGGGAGACGATGGAGCATGTCAAAGGCTCAAAGTCTGGTATGTGCCGATTTGAAAAGCTCAACAACGATCTGTTAAAAAATCTGTTAATTTGTAAATCAATTACTTGTCTAAACCATTTTTGATTAATGATGAATTGGTGTCAAAACACTTTAATTTCCATTCCTTTCTTTCAAAAAAAAACAGCACACCATTCCAACTTGTTACAAACATGTTTCTGCACGAAAATCCCAGTGCTTTTAAAGTAATGTGCTTTCAATTTTAAAAAAAGAAGCTAGATTCACCAACAGTTATGCAGGACGGTCGTTTCACTAATCACACTGCAGCGCCCTAACGTTGACCATGTGTCTCGAGACTGCTTACAAAAAAAAAA
>NW_017805009.1:1585183-1618325 GCF_001891065.2 Hippocampus comes
CCTACCTGCCAACGGCTACATTCACTTTGAAACGGCAGCTAAAACATGTCACAGGAGAGTTGGCCAGATGGTTTATCTCGGTGTCGCTGCACGGCGGCCATCAAAATATGTCCTCATGCAAAACTGACTGCATATTGTTCTCTTATTGGGTGGTGATGCCCAGATAGGGTTGCATCTAATTGGTCGAACTCACATAAAAACATGCAATTGCATGATATTAATTTATTGTACCTCTTTGGATACACACATTGCATGTGCCATTATTGCGGTGACAATATTCTTGCGATCTATTGTGCAGCGCTAATGGAGTGCAACGACATCCAGACGTTACATGAATTGACTGTGCAACTGTCATGGCAAATGTTCGACTTTTCATCCTCATTGCTCTTGCAAGACTCGGGCACGAGAACCTGCACCGGAAGTTGCAGCAAAAGAAGAAGGTGGGATTGTTGGTCGAGGGAGGCAGAAAAAAAGTATGGCACCATTTTCTGGACAAGGTATGTTTTCACAAAGATGTCATGGTTGTATTACAGGGTATAATGTTTTTGCCTGTTTCTGCTCTTGAATGCAAGTTGCGCTCAGACTCCACGAGCGTAGCCTGATTTGCACCCAACCGACACATTGCAGACAAACATCCACTGTTATGTTTTTTTTTTTAAAGTTGTGTTGACATGTCCGTAACTCACAGATAGCATGCTCAGGCTAAATTAGCATTAACCATACTAACCCGCCCTTTTCTCCCATGGTCCTGCGTGACCACAAACTTTTTCCCTGCTCTTTGGACTGTTTTTGTCTGACCTCTACAAAGACCTCCCATCAGACGATAACTCAAGCAGCAGCACGCAATGATCGAGTCTGGTTGGTGTCACACTTAGTGTGGCCACTTGCCCAATCCAACACAGAACAAATTTATGATAGCATGTCAAATCAAACCGACGTATACTTCAGCAACTTTATATTGAAGGAACACATTTTTCCAATCAATTATAACACCAACATCAAGCACAAAAAACACAGCACCAATAAAAATGTACATTTGTATTGTAAAGAATTTGATTTTAAAACAAAAATTGGACAATTATATAATTGAATCTACCAGGTAAACAGTCATGAACATTTCATGATCAAAAAAAAATACAAAAAAAAGATTCATCAAAGTTCTGTTTAAAAAAAAAAAAAAAATGCCAATGGCCGGGATTGAACACCCAACCTCTGGTTTGGGGATGACCATTCTACAGCTGATCCATGCCGCTGCAAAGATCTAAAAGATTTCTCATTCTTCAACCTTAGCGACCAACGTAAGCAACAAAACGTGTAGTCTGAACTTTGCATTCATAAAAGTAGTTAATCTTGGAGAAGTATGATGTCAGCTATGTTTTATGTACTTTTGTTTACCTTGTCAACTGCTGGTTCTTTCTGCGTATCTTATTTTGTAGATGTTATGGAGATCTCAGCTGGATTTCATCAGGTGAAGATAGGAGAGAGAGGTGGACGCAGAAGAGATTTCTATGATGTCGGTATTAACACCAGGGAGACGATGGAGCATGTCAAAGGCTCAAAGTCTGGTATGTGCCGATTTGAAAAGCTCAACAACGATCTGTTAAAAAATCTGTTAATTTGTAAATCAATTACTTGTCTAAACCATTTTTGATTAATGATGAATTGGTGTCAAAACACTTTAATTTCCATTCCTTTCTTTCAAAAAAAACAGCACACCATTCCAAATTGGCACAAACATGTTTCTGCACGAAAATCCCAGTGCTTTTAAAGTAATGTGCTTTGAATTTTAAAAAAAGAAGCTAGATTCACCAACAGTTATGCAGGACGGTCGTTTCACTAATCACACTGCAGCGCCCTAACGTTGACCATGTGTCTCGAGACTGCTTACAAAAAAAAAATGATAGCATGTCAAATCAAACCGACGTATACTTCAGCAACTTTATATTGAAGGAACACATTTTTCCAATCAATTATAACACCAACATCAAGCACAAAAAACACAGCACCAATAACAATGTACATTTGTATTGTAAAGAATTTGATTTTAAAACAAAAATTGGACAATTATATAATTGAATCTACCAGGTAAACAGTCATGAACATTTCATGATCAAAAAAAAATACAAAAAAAAGATTCATCAAAGTTCTGTTTAAAAAAAAAAAAAAAAATGCCAATGGCCGGGATTGAACACCCAACCTCTGGTTTGGGGATGACCATTCTACAGCTGATCCATGCCGCTGCAAAGATCTAAAAGATTTCTCATTCTTCAACCTTAGTGACCAACGTAAGCAAAACGTGTAGTCTGAACTTTGCATTTATAAAAGTAGTTAATCTTGGAGAAGTATGATGTCATCTATGTTTTATGTACTTTTGTTTACCTTGTCAATTGCTGTTTTTTTCTGCGTATCTTATTTTGTAGATGTTATGGAGATCTCAGCTGGATTTCATCAGGTGAAGATAGGAGAGAGAGGTGGACGCAGAAGAGATTTCTATGATGTCGGTATTAACACCAGGGAGACGATGGAGCATGTCAAAGGCTCAAAGTCTGGTATGTGCCGATTTGAAAAGCTCAACAACGATCTGTTAAAAAATCTGTTAATTTGTAAATCAATTACTTGTCTAAACCATTTTTGATTAATGATGAATTGGTGTCAAAACACTTTAATTTCCATTCCTTTCTTTCAAAAAAAAACAGCACACCATTCCAACTTGTTACAAACATGTTTCTGCACGAAAATCCCAGTGCTTTTAAAGTAATGTGCTTTCAATTTTAAAAAAAGAAGCTAGATTCACCAACAGTTATGCAGGACGGTCGTTTCACTAATCACACTGCAGCGCCCTAACGTTGACCATGTGTCTCGAGACTGCTTACAAAAAAAAAAAAAAATGAAAGAAGATTTTTGGATTAAAGGCTGGATTAAACATCAACAAACAAGAAGAGTCCAGTTGTCGTAATTCAACCTTGTGGCGTACCATGAGCCGAATGACTGAAAATCTACACAGACAAGGAGTCTACTTCGTCAAATTGCGCACAGCAGGAACAGCACACAGCATACAACAGGGACGGCACAGGGTAACCGACATAATAATTGTGCGACGCAACAAATTACGATGAACAAACACCTAATTAGCGATTGTTGTAGCCCTAAAATCACGGTTTAGCATGATTATTTTCTTCCCTGCAATCTTTAGTTCTATTTTGATGAAAATGGATGCTGGAATTTCTTTAGGGCAGGGGTCACCAACCTTTTTGAGAGTGAGAGCTACTTCGTGTGTCCTGATTGTGTGAAGGGCTACCAAATTGATACACGTCTTTGATACAAGTTACATTTAATAATATTAGAATGTGTTGTTTTAAATACTTAATTATTTTAATTTGCAGGCTCTGATCATCTTAAAGATGTCTCACAATACTGCCCCTGTTTGTATTTTTAAATCATAATTTGTACTAGCAAATCACAATCCTAGCACTAGCGGGCTATTGGTGTGGTCCTCAGGGGCTACCTGGTGCCCGCGGGCACCAGGTTGGTGACCCCTGCTCTTGGCCTTAATAAAGTATCCATCTGAGTGCATGTTGACTTTTTCAGGAACAAGTGGCTCTGCTATTCAGTTGTCAGCCAACTTCTTTCGCATCGTGTCCCGCCCTCAGTGGGTTCTGTACCAATACCATGTGGACTTCAATCCACCAATGGAATCCCGTCGCCTTAGGTCAGCCCTCCTATTCCAGCACGTGCAAGTCCTGGGCTCTGCTCACTGCTTCGATGGAGCAATACTGTTTCTGCCTCAGAGACTTAATAACAAGGTCAGGTCAAACTCCGCATTGACAACATACAGTAGCATATGGCATAAAACAGTCAGTCTTGTCTTTGACTTCGGAAAATGAACAGTTATTGACATTTTTCTTGCACACAAATGCATGCCATGTGTTCAGGTAACTGAGCTGCATAGTAAGACTAGGAATGGAGAGGATGTGCAGATAACCGTCCTCCTGACTAATGAACTGCCTCCAACGTCACCAGTGTGCCTCCAGTTTTACAACATTATTTTCAGAAGGTCAGCTTTCTAGTTTGCATTTGATTTGCAGTGAACTATTGCATATAATCGTTCCACTGTAACACTTAATTTTGTTCATGTTCATCCCAAAATTTGTCTTGTGGCATCAACGCAGTACTTTTATCTTTGACAGGGGTTCCCAAAAATTTGGCAATCAATTAATTTTGACGTTGAAATTTTCTGCCTTTTGGCACACATTTATTTGGTGTGCAAGGTCAGGAAGACAGTACAACGAGCTGAAGCGATGCTATGCATGATCGTAACCTGCCACCAATGTGGTACAGGCCAACTTCAGAGTAAAATCTTCCCAAATACAGTAATACACAGACGACACTGCCTTGTTGTTCGAGAATCGTTAGGAACCGGAACTGAATGAATGTACCGAAACTGGAATGCTCAGTGTACAAATGATGCCCAATCCTAGTTATGTCCAGTAGTTATCGTGCCTCTCTAATTCCTTTGTATTTGTCTTCTGAAGGATTTTGAGAATCCTTGGCATGCAACAGATTGGACGCAATTATTACAATGCCAAAGATCCGCTCAACATTCCGCAGCACAGGTACATCTTGCTTTACTTTTAGAACACTATTTAAAACATTTTGCTGAGGTATTTAAATTCAATAAAATAAGTGTTGCTAGCATTGGGTTCTCATGAAAACTACTCTGTTTACTTAAAATCTCTTAGCTAATATCTGATACATGATTCAGAACCCGATAAGCACATCAGGATCTTTTTTTTTTTGAATTATTATTTTAAACAAATGGCCTTGAATGCTAAATATGTTTCCCAGGCTGACTATATGGCCAGGCTATACCTCAGCCATCTTGCAGTTTGAGTCATCCATCATGCTGTGCACCGATGTGAGCCACAAGGTGCTGCGCAGTGAAACTGTTCTCAACTTTATGGAGAACCTGCGGCAGAAGTGTGGACCACATAACTTCAGTGATATCTGTACTAAGGAGCTTGTTGGACTCATTATTCTCACTAAGTAAGAAGATCATTTTTCTACACATTATTTTCTACATTATCAACTGAAGTCGGTCTGAATGAAACGCACACTGTATATCAATTGATATGCGTTTCTTTGTTCTTAATTATTCTTTTTCTACCCGCCTCTGTCATTGTTAGATACAACAACAAAACCTACAGGATTGATGACATTGCTTGGGATCAAACACCCTCCAACACATTCAAGAGAGGCGAGGCAGATATCTCCTTCAAGGACTACTACAAAAATGTCAGTACACACAAAGCCATATTCAGTTCAGTAAGCACTGTGCCATGTGACGTCTTGTTTTGCCGACACACGTGTCACGTCATGAAAGCATTCCATTTACAGTAAAAGTGGCATTTGTTTTTGCAATGTTAATGACGACAAAAAATAAAAATCTGATTTAACAAGTAATCCCAATTGGGCAACTTGCCGTATAGTTTGAAAGTTGCCCAAGAACGAGCTCTCTGGTGCCTTCCGTGTAATGCACACTTTTTCCACTGCCACCAAAGAGACAGCCCTCTTGCCCTGGGCCAATGTTGGGAAGAAAACTTTTCATTGATTGAATTTTCGGTGCATCATAATACTCCGTCTAATTTGTTTCATTCACTGTTTTTGACTTTTTTAAAAGCAATATGGCCTGGAAATCACTGATAGCAATCAAGTTCTCCTGGTCAGCCACGTGAAGAGGGTGGCTCAAGGTCAAACTCCTGCTGGACCAGCTCTGCTCATCCCAGAACTGTGCTACCTTACAGGTACACGATATACTAATTCAAAATCTCGATGTGAATTAGTCGACACTAATTCCAAATTCATTCATTCATTCAGTATGATCCTGATGATGATGACATTTTCTCTGACAGTGCAATTCTTTTGTGGTTACGGATGAGAGAAGACAACTCTTTAAATTGTTAGCAAAGTACTTGTCACAAACAGAATTTAAACTCCTTTGTCAAGGCTTGACTGACAAGATGCGAGCAGACTACACCATCATGAAGGACCTCAGTATACACACCAAACTGGTCCCCGAACAGAGGGTAGGACGCCTTCTCAGATTTTCTGCCGCCATAAACGAGTAAGTGTCCACTTTTGTCCAAGTTAAGACTAACAGAGGAGGGTCCTGCTTATCACTCTCTGATTGGCTGAAACCATGATAGCCATGTTAGTTGAGTGAGGCTTTAGAGTGGAGGAGACCTTTTTCATCATCAAAATGTGTCAGACTATGGAAGCGAGCACATTTTTTGTGACAAAAGATGTCTTCTTCGATGAAGCCAAAACAACAATGGTCACTTCACTCAATGTACATTTATTTAGTTAGTTATTTAAAGAGGAGACATAGTTTTATTTTAATAACTTTCACATCCCACACCGCTAGGGGGCAGTGCTGTTTTGGTGATGCGGAGAGAGAGCACCGGGTTGGGGGGAGTTGTTGTTATGCATGTGAGGAGAGCAGTTGCTCAATAAACAGCTCTTGGGTGGTTAATCATGCTAACAAAATTGAGCTGGAAACACAGTTGATTGAATTTCATCATTTCGTTGTGTGTTTTCATAAACCCATGATTTAAATGACATCCTTTATTTTTTGATTTAGTCATTGTAATAATTGCAATACTTTTCGTCATAATGGTCGTGACATGAACTTTTCAGATTGTGTTTACCTGTTATGAGGAAACGCTGGTCAATTTTAAATTTGGTCATTTTAGCTTTTGCCTGACTTCACAGTGATACTGAAGCACAGGCAGAGTTGCATAAGTGGGGACTCCAATTTGACAAGCAGTTCCTGAACCTGACCGGCAGAGTCCTCCCACCAGAGAGGATTTTACAGGAATCAAGATCGGTATAAATGCTTCAGAGTTGCATTTTTTTCCCTTCTTTTAAGTTGAAATCGATCTTGACGGATTTGTCCTTTAGTATGGTTACAACCCCCGGACAGCTGAGTGGGCAAAAGAGATGCGTGGGTTGCCTGTGATTTACTCTCCTCCTCTGCACAACTGGCTGCTGCTTTGTACTCGACGGAACAACAGAGAAGCTCAAAGCCTCCTGGAGACTCTGTACAAAGTTGCAGCCCCACTTAGGATCTCCTTACAAAAAGCTCAAGTGTGAGGTCCATTAAAAGTCGAGAATGACCCATGTTGTTTAACTCCAACCTTTGTCGTTAAACTGTTGGGCTTCCCCCACATTAGGATTGAGTATGAAGATCATCAGGAGTCTCTGCTGAGGTCCCTGCAGCACAATGTCAGAACTGAGACACAGATGGTTGGTGGCAAAATGTTCTACAGTTAATGTTCATTATTGATTTAAATGTAATTGAGTCAGTGGGGTAAATGTTGCCAAAATGGATTGAAGTGATGAATAAAGCAAATGTCTTCCACTTGTTCATAGGTGGTGGTGGTCCTCACCAGCAACAGGAAGGACAAATATGACAGCATTAAGAAATACCTGTGTGTGGCTTGCCCCACTCCCAGCCAGTGTGTTGTGGCCCGTACCATCAGCCGACCTCAAGCCCTCATGACTATTGCGACCAAGATTGTACTGCAGATGGCCTGCAAGATTGGCGGAGAGCTATGGAGTATTGAAATACCTGTAAGTCCACAGGCATAGCCTCGACAAGATAAGCAAGAAATTCGTACAGGGTTCCCCTGTCCCGGAAACTCTTCAGACATTGTTCTAATCATGGGAAATGACTCTTGGTTTTCTGCTTGTGAAGCAGCTTGTGATGAAGGTAAATTATGTAGACGTTGTCCAGTTTCCTTCATCTGAAAGTGAAGCGCTAGGTGACCCCTCTGAGTTCCCTCTATAGTACAGAGGTCAAGCCCCCCAAAAAGGCATTGATTTCAAGTCATGATGCTGACTTTGACATTACACCTGAACAAATAACCTTTAACGATGGCAAAACCCCAAAGTATTTGTACTAGAATCGTACTTGTGGATGGCAAAACGGGAACGTTTGAAATTGTTTCTGAACAACTTAGATGTCTTGTTGTTAAAGCATGGACTGTTGGTATTGTGGGTGGCAGTCAATAAATCCACCGTTCTTTGAGGGCAGTGAAGTAATACAAAGAAACACAAAACCAACATTGTTCCAATCATATTTGTTGTGTGCAGCTGAAGCAGCTGATGATCGTGGGTATCGATTGCTACCACGATACTGCTGCTGGGAAAAGGTCCATTGGTGCTCTGGTGGCCAGCCTCAATCAGAACATGAGCAGGTTTGGGAAAAGAACCAAGCCATTGCACAGCTTTGACTCTGCTACAATGTGTAACGCCCGTTTTTGTTTAGATGGTACTCAAAGGTCAAACTGCAAAGCAGAGGTCAGGAAATTATGGATGGACTGAAGATGGCTTTTGCTGGCAAGTTCAAAATCCAAATCCTGTACCCTATACAAAATCATAGAACCTTAGTGCTACTCTCAGCAAAAATTTGCTTTGCAGGCGCGCTCAAAGACTACTACAAATTCAACAAATGCTTTCCGTCCCGCATCATTGTGTACCGTGATGGAGTGGGGGACGGACAGCTGCACAGTGTGGTCAACTACGAGGTGGCCCAGATCATCGACTCCATCAAGTCCATGGGCCAAGAGTACATGTGAGTTTTCCTTCAGGTGACACTTGAGTCAACGTGGCAGTTTTGAACTTTTCTTTTTGTACTGTCGCTCCATTTGGCCAGGCCCAAGCTGAGCATGGTGGTGGTGAAAAAGCGCATCAACTGCAGGCTCTTTGAGCACAGCAGTGGAAAGATCTTAAACCCCCCACCAGGGACAGTGGTCGACACAGAGGTCACTCGTCCGGAGTGGTACGTTTATTCCACATTCAGAATAATCACGATCATGTTTTCTTTGGGAGGACCACAATGATGTTGACCTTCATTTGGCAGGTACGACTTCTACATTGTGAGCCAGGCAGTCAATTTTGGAAGTGTCTCTCCTACCCACTACAATGTTGTGTATGACACCAGTGGACTGAAACCGGACCATATGCAGCGGCTCACCTACAAGCTGTGCCACATGTACTACAACTGGCAGGTAACTCACCTTATTCAAACCCCCAATTCCAGTGAAGTTGGGACATTGTGTAAAATGTAAGTTAAAAAAAAAATGCAAATGCGTTTTAACCTACATTAAATTAACCGACAAAATAATTACAGCCCGACAAAAAAAAAAGACGTGATCGGGACATCCCTCTCTTTTTTTAGGTAATAAACATTAAAATTCCAACTGTGCCTTTCTTTGCAAATATCTCATGCTATAACATTCAGACCCACGGTTAAAAAAAGCAAAGCGGCAAATATATACTTATCTCGAGTGGCACTTGGTGAATGGTGGGTGACTGGTTGAAAACAAGGGAGAGATGAGAACTAACTGTCGTCTTCATTTCTCCTACCGTGCCACCCAGTGTAGGAAGCAAGTACTGCAATACAGTGCGGTCAAAGAACACGGCCAGTGTCAAGTGTTCATTACAGCCTGTAATGCGGCCCCCTAAAAGTATCTCAGTCAAGGATCATTTGGATCCGGAATCGAAACAAGGAACTGTAATTGGAACTGGGGTTTATCCTTAATGGCAGAAAATTGGGCACTGTTTGTAGCATTTAAAATATTCAACCTGACAGTTTCCTTTATTAATGAAGTAGACCACAGAATCTGCTTTTTTTGGTATGTCCATCTTGAACTATTTCCTACTGTTTTTAGGGGATCATCGCAGTCCCTGCCCCTTGTCAGTATGCCCACAAGTTGGCCTTCCTTGTTGGTCAAAGCCTCCACAGGGAACCCAACATGGAGCTGGATGACCTCCTCTTTTATCTGTAGGGAGGAAGCATGCCTGTATGTTCATGCGTTGTGTAAATTGCATGCTGTTTGTACCCTTGAGAGGCTGTTCGAAACACACCCTTGTTCTTGTTTTTCTCTCTCTCTCTCACACACACACACACACACACACACACGTACATATGTATGTATGGGCTATTTCTAAGAATATCTTCAGGGTGGAATAACAAAAGACCGGGATACCTGGATTTTACGTTTGTGCCCAAAATGTTTGTTGTGGTTCCATACACAAGCATAAAGAGGTGGACAACCTCTCATTTGTTGAGATTGAGAATGCTTGTTCAGCAGTTGGTTAATTTTATGTGTTATTGATTGCCTTGAAGTTTCGCAACAATGTGCCTGCAGAAAGTGTTTTTACTTTTTGAAGAATCTTGAATTGATTTGTAAAAAATGCGGCATTGTCTGCCTTCTTGAAAGGTTTTGTTTGTGTTGTCATATAAAAGATTGGGCTGAAAAAGTGTCGTTTCTTGTTGGTCAATCAGACATACAAATGTTACAAAATATCAAATTTATTTAGAAAAGATTGCACATGCACCCACACGGTAGTTTGAATCCATCAATATAGGCTGATTATTATTATAAAGCTAGCTCACATTGCAAACTAAAAGGTCTTCACACCATGACAAACGCTTGCACTGCATAATTATAAAGTGAATGTACAAAAAAGGCAGTCTGAAAATCAAGTATAAACATTTATAAACAATTTACAAAAGAGCAACAGTCACACAAAAATGATTGGAAGCAATGTTGACTCAGGAAACTGTTAGTCTAATAGCCGGTCGTCACATAGGTTGACATATTTCTGAACAAGAAGTGTACACATTTTTCAGATTGTGTTGCATACATTGGATCTTTCTTTTGGCAGTTTGAGGTTTTTGTTCGGGGTACACCCGTCCCTATTGACGCATGGGGATGGGATGTGGGTTTAATGCTCTGTGATGGTCGTTGCACTGTTATGGGTCTAGCTAAATACATTGGCTTTCAACTGATCATACATTCACTACAGACAGTATAAGAAGTGTGGCTACACATAGGTTTACAGTACTTGAATTCTGCATCATCATCATGCGAGTGTCGGGATCTAACATTTCCAATGAAGTTGGTTTGGGTCCAGGAGAGATGGGCTCTAAAGAGGTAGCCTTTTGTCAGGTGGACTCCACTTTCATTCCAATCTCCAAAGGGTCCTAATGGACTGAAAGTGCTCATTGTTACTGATATAAAATTATATATATATGTATATGTATTCTTTTGTGTCAGGGCATTGCATTTTGAAGTCATCGGTAAAGGACTCTTGGAGGACATTTACCATAGCCTGAACTAGAGTGCCACGTAGTTTTCGAGACAACACAAATGAGACATCTGCATTAACGTGGTCACATTTGACAAAATGTTGAACAAAAAACTAATAAGGCAAGTACTGCATATGGAGGTTTGACCTATGAGACGAAAGTGGCTACGGAGACCCTGTAGCTGAGACGGTGTGCTTATTTGTAAAGGGAAATCCCTAGTGGTTAACATGATACTTGGAAACGCTTGCCGAATGCACAGCATACTGACCACGGCGTGTAAAAGCACGCCATGGTCCCACTTTCACATCAGTAACTTGTCAGGTTTTAACTATCGGAATAAATGCCACCTGTCCACTATAGGTCAAGTTGTCTGTTAACAGCGCCAAGTACCAGTTTCTTTCCTTTGGAGTGCAGTCCTTTTGTCTTTTTGGAGGCGTGCATGTCCAGTGGGGCCCTGATGGGAGTGCAGGATGTGTGGATGCACTGGGGGAGAACCTGCTCTTCTGGGCCGACCCCATTTGTCCCCTGGAACCTAATGGGAGACCCGTAGGGGACAGTTGAGGGTGTTAAAAAGCCAGCTGTCGGTCACACCATCAGTGAGCTGAAATCTAGCTCTAGAAAAAAAAAACTAGAAGCACTCTGAGGCCCTGCCGGGTACAAACATTGCTTGTCTTGTTTCTGTATGAAGCTGCCCGCAGTCATGAACAACACAGCCGAAGCATCGATTAACTTCCACAATTTAACAAGACGACATTTCCCAAATAATGGCAGCTCCTTACACAAATACATTTGCCTTTGGACACAAGAGGGGACATCGCACATTGACGTCTGAAATACATGTACTGTAGCTAGAGAGACTAGTGATACAACTGGGTTACAGAGAAATGACTAGTCACGACTCCCTTTTCTGTAATCATAAGCTAAAAGGCTTCAAGTTGCACTTTAGGAAGACATACAGGTACAGTATTGATATGCTGTGGTGGGTGGACCAAAGTGTTGAGACACATCTGCATCACTTGAGACTTCATTTTACCAAGACGTTTTGGATCACACTAACTGTAAGTGACATGAAATGTCGCTTTCCCGTGAAAATTCAAGATGAGCCTAAAATGCACCTCAGCCTTTGTTGGGTGATCAAACCTTGAAACTTTGAACTGCAAACGCGCAATTGGTACTGAAACACTTCACAGTTGGGATATTTGCATTCCAAAGTATAAAGGTTACAAGTACATCTGTAAAGGTTATGTAGTGTATTTCAGGTTCATGACGTTTTTTCACCCGAAAGCTTACTATTCTGTAGTTTTTGTGAGTAGTATAAGATGCATTCAACTTTGTTCTTTTGGATCATCGAAAAACAATAGGAAGTTTTACCAGAATAGTGGAAGATACTGTCGTTGTCACGGCCGCACGTCCATATTGTCATTTTGTTTTTTACTACTTGTCGGTGTGATGGAAAAGTGTACTGAAACTTTAGTCCATTCCGCATGACTTTTTTCTTGCAGAATTTCAAAATTTAATTACAGCTTGTTGCTATGGACACTTTGAATTTGTGCCATAAAAGGATATTTATACATTTTTCACAATTGTCTTTCTTCATCTAAGCACATTTTACTTGTACAATCCAGAACTTCCATGTCCGTTACTGTATTAAAAAAAGTAACAAATGTATTAAAAAAAGGAAAAAAAATATATTAGCATTTCAAATTTTTTTCGATTTTCAGTCAGTCGGTTCGTCATCACTTCCGTTGGTCATTTTTACCGGTCCGTAAATCTGTACCACGCAAAACAACAACAAAAAAAAACCCCACGTCGTTATTCATTAGCAAAATTCATCCGTTAGAGAAGGACTGAGAAGTCCGTTACACGGACTTCAGTCAGTGCTTTGTGCGTCATTTATTTTTATTTTTTCCTGTCAATCGTCAGCAAAATCTGTCAGTGACGGACTGACGGACATCCGTCAGTACTGATGGAATGCGCAGCTCTGGTAATTTCAAAGTGCGGGTTTTAACTGGGTCGGGACATCTGAGGGATGGGGGTAGTGCCAAATCGCCTTTTAGCTTAGAACGAGTTACAGCAGGAGACTCGTTTGAGGAGACACACATCGGCATGTACAACACTCGGAGGAGAAACAACTGAAGATACCACAAATCTTGTCTAATGCATTGGCGATGGTTACTGTCACCAACCAACACACGGTAAAAACAGCATGTTGAGAGTTTTGGCCAACCCGGGAACAACCGTCACGCTGCCTAAAAGTGATACAGCATTAAAGAGGAAAGAGGAATAAGGTCTACATATTGCATACCACAAACTAAAGGTACCCATGTCATCTGCATTAGACGAGGGGGAACTTAATCTTGGTATCTTCAGTTGCTCACTTACGTGATGGAAACACAGCCTTTAAGGTGTGAAATGAACACTCTTCTTCTGTTTTGCCAAGCAGGTGAAGAAAAGAAATCACAAATATATATAGATGGTGATGGAATTTCAATAGTTGGCACTAAAAAAAAAATGTCAAATTAGAAGACAGAAAATTATGTCACGGCACCTGTTTTAGAAATCATTGCATACTGTATTTGTTAAACAAAAAAAATAACATCACATTTAAAAAATGCTTCCAAGAGTAACGGGGGCTAAATTACAAGAAACCAAGCTCCCCGATCCCGTTTCAAAGAATTTACAAAAGTGAGTGTTTTTTTCTTTGCTTGTTTGTTTCTTTAGTCAAAATGTTGAAAAACTCATGCATGTGAACTTTTGAATCATGCTGGACTACACTCTACGTGATCATCTCTTCGTACAGAAAAATGATAAAGAATCCGCTCAAACACAAATGGTGTTTTTCTGCTGCTTTTGAGACATAACAGAACAATTACAAAGGTTATACTTTAATTGAAAATGCTTTATAAATACTATATGTATATATGTTAATGTATAGTTTTGCACATTGTAGAGCTTCCGCCATAAACATAAAAATTGTTCTGCCAAGTATTAGTCTTAAAAGTTTTTATTCTCATTGATCGTACACATCTATTTACACCATCAGCCAAAATGTCCTTGCACTTTGACCAATGAGAAACACACAAAACTAAAAGAGGAAAAAAGAAACGGAAGCAGAAGAATAAACATAATGACAGGCCTAGTACTGCAAAGGAGCATGTACCCTTTTGGTCTTTATCCGTGAGGGAGTGTCCTGGGGGTATCGTGAAGGTGAGTCCGTGAGAAAAACCTCGACATCATCAGGCACTTCTTCTAGAAAGTTGGAAGGAACAAGACCGTTGTGTCCGTTGAGCTCACCCTAAGGTAAAGGAGGACAAGGATGGTAACACTTATTTTCATTTGTGTACTTCAAATGACCCCCCCACCCTCCCACTACTAGTGCCAGGTTTTGTCCTATTTAACCTGCCTACTACAGTGCTGCACAATCGTAACGACTCGGCCCTCGTAGTATTGGCATGTGTCACTATAGTTAACTTCTTCTCAAAGATATCAAGTAAATGTCACAACACCAATCTCCCATGCAGACATTTCCTTACTTTGCTGCCTTAGTGTGTCAAAAGTGTCACTGGTTGTTGTGACGCTAAAGGATTACTGTATACCTTCAGGGGTTTCACAGTGGCAAACAAAAAAAAACAAAACAATGTCACAGCGTGTCCTACTAGTGTGCTGAATTGTCCTGCTTGTGAGGATAAAGAGCATACTATTAGATGTACAGTGATCCCTCGCTATTTCGCGGTTCATTTATCGCGGCTTCAGTGCATCGCGGATTTTTTCAAACATAATCATAAAAATAAATAAATAAATAAATAAATAATTAAGTCCGCAAAAAGTCCACAAACGTCCGCAAGAAGCTGCGAAAGTCAGCAAAACAACGAGTCACATAGAGCAACATATACAGTACTACATGTATATGTTTACTGTATTTTGTTATTCATACACTAACCTAACCTAACTTATACATGTTTAAATCTATTAGTATACAGCATTAAGTAAGGTTAATTACATCAAAATTTACTTCTACATGCATGTATACCATTAAATTTGGCCTTATAAATATTTTTTATACTCATACACATGTACATGTACTGTACCTATGGGGGGGGGGTCGCTACTTCGCAGATTTTCGGTGGTTTTGGTCGCCATTAACCGCGATAAACGAGGGATTACTGTATTTTAAAATACATATTAACAAAATATAAGGAACGTATCAACGGCTTTTCATTTACGGAATTTCAAGGTGCGTGTTTTTTCTCCCAGTGGAGGGCGCCAGAGAGCTTGGCATGAAGTAAAAGTGCAGCAATTAGGTCGGAGAGCAACATACATTTAGGTAATGACAGGGTGGGAGGTAGAACTATACTGAGGTTTGTCAGTGGGAAAGCATCCGCCACTCAATTCAATCATTTATAGTATAAATGTGTTAGTCGAAATTTTATATACACACAAAAAAACTTTAGAATGTGTACAGGATTCGATTCCTCAGACCAAATGTGCTTTGATGTGAAACTGTAAGAATTTATTGTGAATACAAATGAAAAAGAAATGTTTGAAATGGAAAAAAAAAGGTACTTACATAATAAAATCCATCTTCATCTATTTCCCCAAAAACTGTGATGACATCCCCAGCACAGAAAGTCAATTCAGCCTGTCCGAATGAAAAAGCAGACCACATGAAGCCTATTGATATCCTTATGTCATGACAGACTTTGTAAAAACATCACATCTATTTGGTGGGAACTGGGAAGTGTGTGAATTGCGTCCTCCAAATTAATGTGAAGCATCACATTAATGGACAGCAGTGTCAATTGAACTGGAGTAACTGAGAACATATGTTGGGACTATTGAAGAGAGGGTGGCGGCACACCGGGCACATCTCTTCTGTGGCATCCTCGAGGTAGGACAAACAAGCCAAACGGTTGTCGTACAGTATGCGGTGTATGTACAGCATGGCGCAGACAAGTTGACACAAAGACCACAGTGAGGAGGGGAGACGCGAGCTCAGGCATTGTGGAGCGCTTTTGTTTTAGTGACCGCCCTGGACTCAGAGCTGTGAACGCCAGCATCTCCTTTGGACGCTAACACTTAAGGAAGGAAAACACACACAGAGCATACAGCAACGCATCCTCCTCACCCTCACTCACCTCGTCATCTAGTCTGTGGCCCTCACACTGTGTCGGTGGGATGGGAGTGCCAATAGAAAGGTGAGAGTAAGTAAAAACCAAGGGCTGGAAAGAAACAATTTGCGACAAGTTTTACCCGGACCTTTCTAAAGGCAGACTGACTTGTGAGATTACAGGTATGTCATTTCACAAATCCATCTTGCCCCAGCTTTAGGCTGATACCGTAGCGGAGACACGATAAACCAGAAGCACCAACTGGTACCTTTTGGAGAATTGTACGCAACATTAAGCCGAGCAGACGGGGCAGTTTGATCAGGGTTTGTTGCTAGTTTGTTGTATGTCGATATCCATTATCGGAAGTGTTATTTGCAGCACTTTCCCAGATGGAGCGACGCCACAACATCATTATGTCTTCCCAAATATTTGTTTTACCTGAGCCGTGACTTGTTCATAAACTTGCCGGATTTTAACTTCAAAATGAAAGAAAGAGGCAAAAGAATGTGAAAAGCCCTGAATTATATTATTTTACATTTAAAAATATGTTCATATATATTAATGTGTGTGTGCATGTGTGCGTGCGTGCGTGTGTGTGTGTGTGTGTGTGTGTGTGTGTGTGTGTGTGTGGAGTGTTTTTCAGGTGCCGATTAAAAAAGAAAAGGTGCACTGAAGTATTGTGTGATGAAACAGGGTAAACTACAATTCTCAAACGACTATTTGAGTGTCCCTCTTCTATACAGACATACAGCAATACCGAAATGAATATATTTCAAATTAACCCTGAAAGCTCATGTATGACATTATTTGACAAAGATGAAAACAAAGGGCATTTTGGTCTAATTTAGTGAAAGTGAGTTTTCCAAATGAACAATGTCATGTCATTTTTTAAAAAGCATTTTCCCTTTTAATTTGCTAACTTTTTTTTCTGTGTTTTCATTAACTTTCCTTCACTATAATAACCTTGGTTGGAACAAATGGCTTTTTAGGGAAATGTTTTTGTGTGATATCGCTTTTTGGAAATCCAGTCCAACAACACATTCAGATTTGAGCAACACAGTATAACTTCCTTGTTTCGCAACGTATCTCCTTTGGCTTTGTCTGCTGCTCGGTGATCCCCTTTTCTGATTGCTCCTAAGTGTCACTCAAAAGTATCTACCAATAAGCTTGTAAGTGTCACGGTTGATTTGTTTGGGACCAACAGGTGGCTCTGTAGGGCTCCTCCTACAGCGGCACACCTGTTGGTCATCATGTCATTAGTAGATTTTCTGTTAAAAGGACTCCCGGCCTGACTACTCGGTGTCGGGTTATTGTTGCTGCTTTTGTTGCTGTCACTGCCTCTGTTGGTTTGTGTTTATCAGATCATATGTTTTGCTTATGCCATGGGTTTTGTTGTTACTTTGAATTCTTGTTTTCAGGACTTTGCTTGTTTTGGATTTGGTTTTCTCAGTGTTTCGTTAATACAGTTTGTCACGTTCACCCTGCTCCTCCCTCTTGCCTGCTCCACCACCACGTCCGTGACTGTAAGAGCTGAAATTCGAAGGTTATCCCCAAGTCGATGCATCAAAATTAGCATGATGTTTCAAATGGTGTCAACGCAACTTGTAAAATATGAATGGGGCATTATTCACGCATCAAAATTAGCATGATGTTTCAAATGGTGTCACTAAAAACGCAACTTGTAAAATATGAATGGGGCATTATTCATGAGGAGAACCACGTCTGCAGTATACACTTTAGTCAAATTGTTTTTTTCCCTAAATTTATGTCAAGTGCTCATTCCATGTATTTTTTTAAAACATTTTTATTTCTTCTTATTTTTTATTTTATTTTTTGGGAAAATCCTGCAAAGATGGCTATTATGTAGGAGGACAGTACCTCAATATCAATGTTTGGGGAACTCTCTCTTGGGTCGTAGTCATACAGTGCCACCATTCTGCGGGTTGTCATCGGATGCTGACGGCCACTCCGTCTGTTTCTCTCTGTGAACCAAGAACAGCGTAATGCATACCGGTACATATTTTCACGATCGGATCTCAAAGTCAGGAAATAAATTAATAATGCTATCATTTGTGATGGTTTGACATCCAAGCTTATTATTATTCTTATGATCATTATTATTAGCAGTAGTAGTGGTAGTAGTAGTGATATTGCAAGATGTCTAGCATGTAGTGGAACCACATAAGAACAAAAAATGGATCAAAGTGTCGATCTAAAGTGTGGAAAAAAGTGGAGGTCATGCATTAGAAATGTTCTAACAGAGACGTGAACCCTTGTTGTGAAAACCATAACTTCACAGAACCGTCACTGATGATTCACTTTGCATTATTTCCTAAAGAATATACTGTATTTATTCTCAATTCGAGAAGTGTAAACTGATGTCAACAACTTGAGCTCAGCTTCAGGTAGCTTTAAAAGGAAGCAAATAGTCAACAATAAGAAGATCGAGCAGGAAGCAGAGGACAGGACACAGACCTCGCTTGGACTTTCTGGACCTGCGATTTATTGCGCGTCCATCTTTGAAACGATCACAGTTTACTTCATAGGAAAGAAGAAAATCAAAAAAATGGGAAAATTGGAGAAAAATAAAGGAGAAGGGTCAACAGCAGAGAATCAAACAAGAGACAACAGCATAGTGTCAGTGGACGTTTCCTCACCTAACTTGTCCACGGGAGTGTTGAGTGGCAGAAAGCCCTGTTTGAGTAGCTGGCCCATCATGTTCCCATCCTCCGTTTGGATTTCGGAGACCATGTTGCAAGGAATCAAACCCACTCTGTCTCGGATTTCCGCCCTATAGAAGCCATCTGTGTCTTTATTTCCAAACACCTAAACGGACAAGGTAGATGAAAATATGGTTAACGGGTGAGCAAGAAAGACGACTGAAGTGAAGGATCGCAAAAAAAAAAACAAAACGTTACAACTTCAAAAGGCGTCAGGAATACTCTGAAATTGTAGCCTATGCATTATTATTGTCATAATATAAAATCGAGAGACATCTTTATGGATGCCTAGACAAGTTACACTGGTTATATGTAGGAAAAGGAAGGAGGGATTATAGACGGCAGAAAACCTCCGATATACTTCTGGGCCTGACTGTTGTTTTTGGCATTTATCAGCAACACACTCAAAGGGCAAACGGACAAAGTGCGAGATCTTGTTCTGGACAATGTGTGGACTTGAGTTGCATCTCCAGGCCAAGCCCTTACCTTGATGACCTGGCCCTCCTTGAAAGGAAGTTCCTCGTCAGCAGCGTCAGGGTTGGGAGACATGGACAGCGGGTCGTAGTCAAACAGGGCCACAAAGACACGCGTCAGCTCATCCGGTTCCGATTCTTCAAAGTAATCCAGCGAACGGCGTCCCTGCCCGTGCCTGCGTCCGCCGTAGCTGTCTGAAACAGAGAGGAGGCCTCTGCTGCTACTATCAGCCTAAAACAGCCACACGGGCTGCAGTGGCAATGAGAGCAGAAGATGTCTGTTTGTTAGAGCTGACAGGGGAGGACGTGACATGCATGTGTACCGAAAGAGCCAAATGCCAATGAAATCATTTCATTCAATTCAATCCAAATTTGAGAATTGCAAACGAGTAGGATGTATTTGACGCTGCAAACTTGGCTCTTTCCTCACACATGTGCTTCGCTGTGGGCGTGACATCACAGGATACGGAATCACAAGCTTATCAGCTTTTCGGGGAAGGGAAAACCCAATAATGTGATGATATGAGGACCAAACAAGAAGCAAAGCACGCTTGCTCATTGCTGTTTCACTGCCTTATCTCACCAAGTCAAAAGCATGCCTTCCTTGAGTTGGACATAATGAGGACGTTGCATTCCTACATCCAAATATCATGCTTGTGTGCCATGTGTGAAAACACCCGGAAGCAAAAAAGGGCAGCAGACACCCATTCCAGACACAGAAAACACATTAAAGGCCGAATCAAGGCAACTGGAATGTTCTTGTTTGAATTGTGGCCAATATATTCATGGAAAAAGTGGAAAGAAAAGCACCGGACTCCTTCAGAGGAACTTAACCCAGCCACGGGTGCAAGCATGCCGATGGCAGATTAAAGTAGATTTTGTTAACTGAACACTTCAACTCTGTGGACAGAAAGAAGAGATGGGAAGACATCAAAGAGGACACGTTGCCATTTTTGGACTATAACACGTGGGCCGAGAGAGACGCAGACCTCAATGTTGAGGTATCCAGAAAACCGACACACACAGATCAGTAGCTTCTCTTTGACTCCCGTCACCTCCTGGATCTCAAGCCAAGGGGTTATCAGAACCCCCAAGGACAGAGCAGAGAAAATCCCCACCACAGACTCACATCGGGAAGGCTCTGACAAACAGTGCGTCTACAAACGGGGCCTGCGCCAAGAGAAAACGAGTTATGACGCCTAAGCCTGAAGACTGAAACAGGACGTGGAATGTGGTGGTCCCATACGTGGCGGGTTTGTCAGATTGCTGGGTATGAAGGACATTTGTTTCATTCGCCATACGGTGCAAAAACACCGTATTATTTATCACCGCCAGGGAAAAGACTCATAAATAGAGGCATAAGTAAGCTTCGGGACTCCACACCTAAACAGTAGACCCAAAGAAGGCTTTTGGATTAAAGGTGAAACGTCTCGAACAAACAATAGTCCAGTTGCCTTGATTCAACCTTTGCGGATTACCACGACCTGCATGACTGACACAGACATGAAATACCCGAGAAGTTCTCGATGAGGCCAGTGAGGGGGGAAAAGGGATGAACCCGGTACCAGTTCTTCATGCTTTTTGTGAATCATCATGTCATATGTTTCAATGGTCAGCCTGAACAATCGGTCTGACAAATGGTTAAAACTAATGACAAGCGTTTTGGATGATGGGAAAAAGGGATTCATTAATGTTAACAACTATGACGCACAAGAATTTATGAGTATTCTTCAAATACCGGTCAGTGATTTGGGAGTTTCATTCTAAATACAGTAGAACCACTAAAGTTCGAAGGCCCTGTAGGGGTATAATCCCGAATTTGAGCTAAAATGTCAAGAAAAATAGGCTTTTGTTCAACACACATTTTGAACATAGTCATGGATGACACCACGCGAGAGTTCCATGTACACCTCACACAAGGGCAGTTTATCAAGCATTTTACTGTTCATAGTCTCACCAAATGTTACACTTGCTTGACTGCAAATGACTCAATTATGAGTGTATCTTGAACAAACGCATTATGACATCAACACTTTGGCCCTTGACTTTTATTTCTATTTCCTTGATCGTAAAGAAACTTGACCAGCACCTTTAAACAGCTTGCATTCCACTCTAGAAGTTCCACTGTAAACTCAAAAGAGTCACTCAAAAATTAAAAGTAAAAAGTGGAACCTGGTCCAGAAAACAGGATTAGAGGAATGGTTTAAAAAAATAAAACAAGGTGGGCTGATGCCATTTTTTACAGTAAGCCGTAGCAGTAGTTCAGTTCAGCTTGGCAGAGTGTCTTGATCGCAGCCTTTCATGGTGTAACCCACTAATGGATTACAAAAAGAATCTAACGCGCTACAGTGCTTCATGGCGGCTCTGGCTTTGAATCCATTCCCCAACTAAACTTGAATTCTCGACGAATTGTGGTGCAATATGAATCTGGTATACTTAAAAGAGAAAAAAAAAGTGAATGTATCAAACTGAACCAAACTGGTGCTCAAGGGGTATTGCAATGCAAGGTGATCAGGCAGAGTTGGAGGGTTCAGGCTTCTTGCAAAGTGAAATGGCCAATCTTTCCCTGTCCATTCACTCAATTATGCTAAGTTAGTCGGATAACTGAACTCTTGGTGAGAAGCTGCGCCACATACCATATTGATCCTCTGAGGATATAGATGGCCATAATCTTCGCCCAGCTACACTCCCATAGTAAACATCCTCCTTGACAGGTGAGAGGTTGCCCTCACTCCCCTCACTGTTACTGTCCATGGTGATCTCTACAGAAGACACCAATCACAGCATCATGGTCAGAGATTCTCCACACGCGCGCACTCTGCTCCGTCACACGGCCCATTCAATCATGCCGGGAGAGTTGGATGACAAAGAAGGTGAAGGAAGGGTTTGGGGAAGTGGAAAAACACATGGCTATGGGGACTCACTTTGGAGTCATGTAAAACAGCAATGCTTGCACTGTTGCAAGGGCGACTTGTAAACATGTTGACCGACTGTTAACACATCTTAGGGGGGTCACTTTCCCGCACAATTGCACATGAACATTTGGCCAGTCCAGCTCATGACGATGTACCGTATCTACAGAGTATGCAGACACCCGACATAAGGGGGCCACGTGATGTTTATGCGCTATGGAAGTGATGTACAGCTCGGCTCACATGGGGAAGGGAGACACATGGTATTGATCGCAACAGACATCAGTGGCCCTCTAGGTGGCTTTGGGATGCCTCCTCATTTGGTGACCTCACTAACCAATGGACGGGATGGGCCGTCGCTGGGGGGGGCTGCCGATGTGAACCGGCTTCCGCCCCGTATGGTCCAGACGGTTGGCATTTCCGTGAGATGGGGAGTTTCCAATGAGCTTTAGAATAAGAAAAGACAAACAGTTAGAACAATAAGCAAATTATTAAATCATGGGGTAAAAGTTGTCCTTTGACACGAAAACAAACAAACAAAAAAATCCCACAAGTCTGTCAAAACAACTAAAAGGCCATAAGAGCAAATGATTGAGTCCATTTGTCCTTAGGAAGGCTAAATTATAGCAAAAAAACAAACAAACCATAAAGACACAAGTAAATGAAATCAACCCCCAACATTGCACCATGGATTGGGGTTAGTAGGGCCACATGTTCAACTAAAGACCATTTGTTTGGTTTGTTTTGTTCTGTGCATGTCAGCTCCATGACAAGAAACAAATTGGTGCTGCAGAAAATAAGGGAAGGTTTGTTTTGTCTTGAGGATGGTAAGCTTGACAATCACCAAAGTGCATCATAACAAAATAGGATACTTTTTTTTTTTGCCCGAACAAGTTAAAGAGTTAAGGTAGACTGACATAATTAGCAACTAGGAACTTGCCGTGTGCGTGTGCGTGTGCGTGTGTGTGTGTGTGTGTGTGTGAGATTCTGCAGTGAAGCCCTGCGCACAAGGGTCGTGTTCAACAAGTCATGAAATATGACTCATGCAGCCAGCAGACAGATGGCGTGAACTAACCACGCTTTGCATAGTGAAGCAGCTTAGCAACTGCTGTCCTTTAAACGGGAACGTTAGCCATCAAGACATGACAACTCAAAACTTGTTAAAATGGCCTTTAGGTAAATAAAAGCTTGGCTGTATATTAAAAAAAAAAAAGAAAAACACCTGTCAGTCAGAGAACAAGCAAACTTACACAACATAACATAAAATCAGACCAACCATGAAATGCGATCAGACAACGAAACCATCAAATGATGAGAGAGGGAATAATCATGACGAAAAACACACAACATTCAGAAAATAAAAATTGCTGCAGCTTGCTGATTGTAAAGTACAGCAGAAAGTGCGAATCACACACCGGCGACTGGTCCCAGTGGAGCCTGGACAAAGACTGGGCCCTAGCCTCCCTGTGAGGACTGTAATAGACTCTGTCCAGCTCGTTCAGCCTTGCCTCACTCTGGGCCCCCTGCCGCGGGTAGTTCCGTGGCCCAAAGTGTTCCCGGTTTTTAAAGTCACCAGTGTGGACGGACTTTGCAGAGGTCATTGGAATGTCAGCAAACTCCTCTTCTACACTGCACTGGCGCGTCAAAGTTCTCTTACGGCCCATGGCCAGCGCCCGCCTTTCTACCGGCCCTTCACAGTGGATGATGCGCATGGGAGCTCCGTGGGTATAGTAACCTCGATGACCCCTGCCCAGCGATCCTTCTTCCTCACTACCGCAGTCCAGACCACTGTCAGGACTCTTGGTGTTCTGGCGGTTAGGCCAACCCAGCATACGGTCCTCTGCATTGTAGTAGTAGCGGATGTCGGCGAAGCGAGGCGAGGAGCGCTGGCGCTGCAAATGGCGAAGGCTCTTGGAGGAGGAGACACGGTTGTGCTTGTAACCGTCATGGCTGTACGTCCTCCGTGCAGCGTGCGGGGTTCCCGGCCGTCTGCCTTCCTCGAAGCACAGGCGCTGGCCCATGTTGTCCACAGCGTCTGTCTCTTCCTCTACTTCCGGGATGCTGTGGAGACGCTTGCTACGCAGCGATTTTTGCTTTACGACCTCCCTCTGGAGGTCCCAGCAGTCTCTTTCCTCAGCAAGGTCTTGCCGCTTGTAATACGCCTCCACGAGTCAAAGTTCCACACGTTTTCACAGTTCAACGAGTCAGTTCAAAAGGTTTAGTGTTTTGGAAGGGGAAGTTGACACGTGTTTGAAGGTTTTTAACACAGGCAGGAAACAACACAACATGTGAATAGAATAAATGGGGGGAAGACAAAATAAAGACATAATTAGTTATTTGTGGCAATCAAGCAACTCATGCAGTCTCATTCCGTGAAAAGAGGAAATGGCATGCTCTGAACAGGAATCTGTGGAATGATGGAGTGACAGCTGACAAATAACGTGAACGTAGAGGTAAGCGTGGGTTTAAAAAAAAAGGGACATTTGTTCATGAAAAGTGTGAAATACTCAAAGCAAAAGAATGTTGGTGGGTTTACTTGTGAGGGGTTGAGAAGAAAGAAATCAGCTCCAATAAATTAGTCATAAACCAACAAGAAGCTGAGGACGCAGGAGTACCGCTCAACATTGTCACCATTTACACTTGCAAGGTAGCCTATTTTCCACCTTAAAAGGCGCACTGGGTTGTGAGGCGCACCTTCAATGAATGGCCTATTTTGTCTTTTTTTTTCATACAATGGGCACACCGCATTATAAGACGCAATCTACAATGCATCCACTAGATGGAGCTATGCTCAAGGAAACGCCAACAGAACGATCAGATGTCAGTAAAAAAGATTTCATAAAGTGGCGACACAGTTCACTTAACCAACAGCGAGTTACAACACTGACTCGTTAACGTTGAACTCTCTTGCCGCTGCTCTATTTCCGTGTTCAACTGCGTAACCGATCGCCTTGAGTTTGAACTCTGCATTGTCAGCATGTCTCGAGCAAGGAGCCATTTTGGGGTTGAAATATTACCGTAATGACCACACACAAGGTGCATCGGATTTTAAGGCGCGCTGTGAGCTTTTAAGCGCGGAAAATACGGTATACAGAAATTCCACCTGTGTTGTAACAGACAGCTAGTCATTCTAATCCTAATGTGTTGAATCTATGTGTACTGTAAATGGGAAATGGCTTTTATTTCACTTTTCTACCTTCAAGGTGCTGAAAGTCTTTTTGGAAGAAGGGGGGTACGACGTCTGCAACAGTTATATTCAAGTAAATGGCAATGAAAAAACAATGGTGAAATTTGATTTAAAATTAACACACAGTAACTCCATAGATGAATAGGTTACGTGAATTTCATATTCCGTGCCATTTTGATCCTCAAGTCTGAGCAGTTTTACTTCTGACAGCATGTAATACGACACTGAGTGACCATTATGGTTTTACATCCACACAGAACAAATGACCACAGAATTGCACTGACGACCACTGCCAATAGTAAAAATTAAATGCCAAAAACATGACAGACATGAGCAAAAGTGAGTATTTACATTTAAGTGCTCACTTAAATGAGATTCCCATGTGCACACGATATGCCATGACCCACTGCAATTGTACATTGGTATCATTTGTCTGATTTCCATATATACGTAGATATCGGCTCTATATAAAATCACAAAAGAAATGTCTTACACTAGTAAAACACAAAGCACATCAAAAATGCAGCGCAAACCAGGAATGCACGTTGTTTTAATATTCAGCCTCCATCTGGTGTCATGGTATACGAACTATTATATGTGCTGTATATGCAGCCATTCTCATGAGCTCAGCCTTGCATTAAGCAGAACTGGAGGGGCAGGGCGGGGTGAATTCAGATGAATTAATCCAGTAGCACTCAGCCAGGCAAAGCCACTGTGGGCTTGGTTGCAAAAAACCTTGGAAAGGTGATGCCGAACACCCGCTACCCAACCTGACCATTCCACCATCTGCCCTACTCGGTGTCGCCAGACCCGAGGTGTGCAGTCGTACCTTTAGAGAGTTGTGAGAGTTGATACTCCTCCTGCGGCCCTCTTCCAATTGCATCTCAGAGTAGAGATCTTCCTCGTCCTCCTCCATGATGTCAGACAAGTCTGATCCCCGGCTGCTCTCTGTGTAGTACTCCTCACTATGGCTGTAGTGGTGGTGATGATGATGATGGTGCTAAAAGGGTACATGAAACAAATGAGACCATTTACCGTAATTTCCGGACTATAAGCCGCGACTTTTGTCACACGCTTTAAACTCTGCGGCTTATTTCATGAAGCGGCTTATATAAAGACTTTTCTAACGGCCGCCTGTGTACCGTCTTTCTTTGTAAATATCTAATGTTACAATATGGGCACCTGCGGCTTATACACAGGTGCAGCTTATATGTGTGTACAAAATATTTTTTTCCTTTAAAAATGTAATGGTGCGACTTATAATCAGGTGCGGTCTATAGTCCAGAAATTACGGTATATTGTTTGTTTTTTAAAATCGTTCTCTCCAGTTGGCACAGATAACTGCATTTAGAAATGACACTTTGCCTTTGAGCGCGCACACACATGATACTCTGTACAGTAAAAACACAACCTAATAATACCTGTCTGCCCAGTTCAGAGCCTCTCAGAAATTCATCCACCGAAGCCCCTTTTCTTCTTGCATGAGGAGAATCATAACCGTCCTCCTCCTCATCGGAGTTAAGTGGGTGTAGGGCGTTACCCCGCTCGCTGAAGATGTTCCTCTTCTCCCCCTGATAAGAGATATCAGATCATGCAGTGTCAAGATGTGTGCTCCGTTTTGGATTATTGATGTACCGTATGTGTATGAGTGTTCCCGATTAAGGTTTTAACCTTGCGCCTTCTTGCTAGTGTAGTTCAACCAATAATTATGTTGCAGGTGATTGACAGTGAAACTGTTATCATACCCTGTTGCCTTCGGCAAACACTCTCTGGGCGGCTTCCCTGGCCATGGCCTTGGCGATAGTGTTGGGGATGGGGACTCCCTGAGGCTGCGGCAGGATCCTCTGAGGAGAGGGCGAACGCCGTGTTTGGAAGGCCGGCGGCTCCAGGTTGGGTCCGCGCATCGGGGGCAGCGGGGAAGGGGAGCGTTCCCAGGGCGGGGCGGGCCGTATGCTCGCCTCATGCTCTTTGGTTTCTGGCTCTCTGGCACTTATGAGCGGTTTGGACTTGGGCATGGGCTGGCGCTGCAACTGAGGATTGGCGTGGGGTGAAGAGTGACAGATGGGCTGCGAGTGCGTCTGCGCGTGGGGCAGCGTGTGTGGCTGGGCCCGAGGCAGAGGCTGCACCTGTGGCTGGGGATGAATGGGCGGATATGTGGATGGATAAGGAGGATGAGTTTGGGAGAGGGCGGGATGAGACGGTGGGTGCGGCAAAGTGTGCGGTGGCCCAGTAGTTCGATGCGACAGGCGAGGAGAGCCCAATAAATTATGCGGGATGATGGCCACAGGTGAATCCTGGGACTCTCCTTGAGTTGACAACGTCCTTACGATGACCTCCCTGGCCTCCAGACATTGGATTCTGTTTAACTCCACCGTCACATAATCTGCTGTGGGGTACAAGACCTCTGCAATCTGCAAAAAAAAACAAAAACAAAAAAAAACCCCAGCAGCATCAACAAAAGATTTTACAGTCGGTACATTTATGCAAATTGGTGTTGTTCTTAAATCCTTCTTTTGTTTCTAAAACCTTAGGCAGCTGGCCAAAGTAAAGCCCTTCCTTTCACAACAGCATTTAGAAACTGGAATCCAATGCCTTTGTTACATCTCGGTTGGATTAGTGTAATGCACATTATTTTGGAGTCAGCCAGTCCTCCCTCGAGCGTCTCCAGTTGGTCCAAGTTGCTGCTGCTTGCCTCCTAACTGGAGCTCATTCGAGGGAGTACCTTACTCCAATTTTGGCCAACTTTCCATAGCTCCCTGTACATTTTAAGATTCTTTAATTTGTCTTTAAATCTTTCAATAGTCTCGCCCCACCTTACTTCTCTGAGCTCCCCCACCTCTGCATCAAGCAAGCAGACCAGACACAACTCGACGTACCGATGACTAAGAGGGGGCCTGAGTTTTTTCCATTGCCGGCCTTTGGAATGATCTCCGGATAAACTTTAGACAAGCGGGGGGTTGCCTGACGTTTATCTCTCTGTCCGTCTTCAAAACTCGTCTTAAAAAACATTTTTATTCTTTGGCCTTCCACTCTATAAATCAAGTTGTACACTATTCACAAAAAGTTCAGGTGAAATTTCAGGATGAACCTACAGTGCCCAGGTAAACTTCTTGCAAATTTTGAATGCACGTGTTCAAGGAAGTTTTGCACAACAAGGAGCTGAAATGCTAAATTCACAAAAGATCCATGAAATGATCAATACATTTGCTGGTTCGATTCGAATTGGTATTTCAATAGTCCTCTTCATCATGCTGTTCACGTTTTCATGACATCATGAGCCCAAGACCGAGTAGATCAACAGTACCTCGCCATTGCCCTGCTTCAAAATAGATGTATGGAGAGAGAAATGGCCACTGATCTTACTTAGAGTGTCATCGAGTGTCATCAGCAGGATGAAATACAGATACAGAGAGAGTGGAAGAGCCACATAAAAGGCATCATCCTTGGAAATTTTCATGGTGAATTTTGTCCTCCAGCACCTTATTCGAGAAGAGCAACGTGTGCCAAAACATCTGAGACATTGAACAGTTCACCTGTAAAATTTATAGTGCATTTTACGTTCATCCTGAACTTTTACCCAAAAGCCCAATTGTTATGTTTCTGTTTGGTTACGTTTGGTTTTGTTCCCTCATGCGCCCTTTTTGTCACCACCTGTTCTCGTCATCAGTGTCCCTTGTGTTTAGCCAATCAGCTCCCTCAACCCTTTGTGTCGTGTCCAGGTGTTTCTCGTTGTCTCGTCACTTTGCTTGTATTTAGTTCCCTGAGTTCTGTCGGTCTTTGGTGGGTCATTGTGAGTTGTGAGTGTCTGTGTGTGCCACTCCTGTCACGTTTTGTTTTCTGTCACGGGTTTCTTTTGTTACTCTGGCTCCTTGTGATTTCCAGGACTTTGTTTGAGCACTTGTAGTGAGTAGTTTTTCAGTGTACTCCTGTTTGTATTTCTGTTAAATACATATTGGTCAGTTCCACCCTGCTCCTCCCTGCCTCCCTGCTTTTTTGGGGTCCTACATGACTACCTCGCAAAACCTTTGACACCAATACCCCAAACTTTTTGGGAGTTGTGTATGAGTTTCATTTATTCATTAAAGAGATATATATATTTTTTGTTATTATTGAACCTGAGTAAAAAATACACGTAGATGATAAACGTGCTGACATTCGACATTCGTTGTATTTATTTATTGAGTTATTGATTTTTAGCTGGGTATTGACATTATTACCTTCCTCCAGAAGGTGGCAAAAGAACACCACTAAACATTTCACATTGCTTCACAAGAATAACAACAACCAGGTACCTTTTGTCCCTTTGTGCATACAGCATAGCCAATTACACTGGCACCGTTGGAAGTACCAGCTGTAGTCAGCGGCGGGGGCTTCCATCTAACCTGCAGAACCCCGGGGGTCTGACCACACTGGACCTGAACCTCCTGTGGAGGGAGTGGGGGCCCTGGGGACCATGAACGAGAAGATAGTCTTAAAAGATACAACTAACTTTGTTTACCCCACCACCCCGACGAGTTGGTGTGAGACAAATTCCACAGTTCTCAATCTTGTTGAGTGCCCCACCAGATGACACAGTTTTTTTCTTTATTCCGAATCAATCCAATACGATACACCTTTGTATAAATAGAGCTTTCACAACAGCTGCAGCTGTAAGACAGTACTTTATACGGATCATTTAACCTAAAAACCATGCATCCATCCATTTTCTACATTACTTAAAGTGTCAAAAGCATCTTTAGTCAATACCCAGTGACGATGGGTAGGTATACAATACACCCGTCACCATCGCCAGTCAATCACAGGACACATGTAAAGATGGGCAACCATTCACACTCACACTTAGACCGTCACCTAGTGGGAACTGAACCCACCCTGCCTACACAATAGTCAGGGGAGTGAACCACTGATCCGTTATTCTTTTATTTCTTTCCAAAATGCAGCTTATATTTAATTCTGAGCTGTGACTACTGTTAAAATACTATATTTTATCACAGAAATGCTAATATAAATTCCTTACATATTACTCTACTACATAATACTCAAATTCATTTTCATAAGTGTCAGTGCTAAAATGAATCGAGTAACTGTTGCCGAGTTTTACAATCTACAAACAGTTCAGCCAGACGCCGTCCTCCTCATCAATAGCCGTGCAATGCATAGAAGACTATTTTAAGCGCCACTAATTAAATTGTTCACTGGATGCGTAATGAAATGAACTCTCAGCAGGTTTTCTCATCGGATTCCAACAGAAAAAGCACAGCATGACGCCTCTTACGATGCCCCTTTCTCTATTCATCATCTTGTCATGTCTGTGCAGCATCCCGATTGTCAATCAATTAAAGCCCTGCCTCCTTCTCCTTACATCTCCAATAACTCCCCCGAAACACACAAACACACATCCCAAATACATTCATCTCACCCCTAATTGCCTGCTTTCATGTGGTGTAAAAAATTTGAATACTGGCTCCAATGAAAAATAATGAAAAACTATCCATCAATTTTCAATACCACTTGTCCTCATTAGGGCCGCAGTCGAGCTGGAGTCTTTCATGGCTGACTTTGGCCCAGAGAAATCTTAGACTGGTCATTAGCCAAACGCAGGACACTTATTGACAAAATCATTTACATTCACCTTCATTCATACAGTATGTATAACTAGAGTCTGATTTGCTAAAGATGATGAGATGCAAAAACTGTCAAGAACTTGAGCGCCGGTGCAAACAGATTTGGAAGCTGATCTATTAATGGGACACATCCCAAATTGTGTCTGCCGATTGCGCAAATTGTGATGGCTGAGTTTCTTTCTTTAAATACTGGGTCTGCAAGGCAGGCGCATGCCAGCACGCAAAGCGTTGCCAGCATGGCATACAAAGAGAAACAAAAAAATATGGTGACATCCTGCTGACTGAGCACTGCAATTTTGGATCTTCTGAATGATCAAAGGGCTGAATTGGATCCAGTCACAAGAGGGAGTCAAGCCATTTCACCTGCCAAAACTCCTTTCAACTCGCAATTTTCGTGATGTGCCCGTTGGTCAGTTCAGCGCATGGTGACAATAGGGGTTATGTGCAACCAACGTCTGCAAAACGAGACCAAGCACTTTCATCTGCTTCAGGCCATTGGTGGTGCCCTACGATTGGAGAACGGGACAAGGCACCTACAAAGTTTTTGTTTCACAACAAGGTGTCTTAAAGAGCTAAAAAGTCCATCGCATTCATAGAGTGAGACTAAATACCACTATAACGAAAATTGACAAAGGTTTTAAGCTGCATGCTTCATCTAAATACTTTTTTAGCATGTGACTACGACCCAATGTAAACGTGTCTATTAGGTAACATTAGCTTTGTCACTTTTATTTATAGCAAAACACAAGAATAACCCAAAAGTAGAAAATAGTGTGAATGCTGTATGTAAATGAGGCAACAAGCTCACATTCTACAATTTGGTAGTTAGAGAACTACACGTCATACTATACTACGCACAGGCTATGTGTTATGCACAGGTGTCGAAGTCCGGTCCTCGAGGGCCGGTGTCCTTTACAGTCTGATTTGCTAAAGATGATGAGATGAAAAAACCGGCAAGAACTTGAGCGCCGGTGCAAACAGATTTGGAAGCTGATCTATTAATGGGACACATCCCAAATTGTGTCTGCCGATTGCGCAAATTGTGATGGCTGAGTTTCTTTCTTTAAATACTGGGTCTGCAAGGCAGGCGCATGCCAGCACGCAAAGCGTTGCCAGCATGGCATACAAAGAGAAACAAAAAAATATGGTGACATCCTGCTGACTGAGCACTGCAATTTTGGATCTTCTGAATGATCAAAGGGCTGAATTGGATCCAGTCACAAGAGGGAGTCAAGCCATTTCACCTGCCAAAACTCCTTTCAACTCGCAATTTTCGTGATGTGCCCGTTGGTCAGTTCAGCGCATGGTGACAATAGGGGTTATGTGCAACCAACGTCTGCAAAATGAGACCAAGCACTTTCATCCACTTCAGGCCACTGGAGGTGCCCTACGATTGGACAACGGACCAAGGCACCTACAAAGTTTTTGTTTCACACAAGGTGTCTTCAAGAGCTAAAAAGTCCATTGCATTCATAGGGTGACACTAAATACCACTATAACGAAAATTGACAAAGGTTTTAAGCTGCATGCTTCATCTAAATACTTTTTAGCATGTGACTATGACCCAATGGAAACGTCTCTATTAGGTAACATTAGCTTTGTCATTTTTATTTTTAGCAGAACACAAGAATAACCCAAAAGTAGAAAATAGTGTGAATGCTGTATGTAAATGAGGCAACAAGCTCACGTTCTACAATTTGGTAGTTAGAGAACTACATGTCATACTATACTACGCACAGGCTCACTGTTATGCCACTAAAATACAAAAATCTGACAAATTTAAAAGAACAAAAAATAATATTTGATGGTACAGTGAAGATAAAGTCACAGCATGCAAACTTTGAAAGACAATTTGCAAAACTACAACATGCTGAACACATTCTCAACAATATCCAATACATCAGGGGTCCCCAACCGCCGGTCCGCGGTCCGGTACCATTTTGTACCGGGCCGCGGAGAATAA
>NW_017805009.1:1618420-1645561 GCF_001891065.2 Hippocampus comes
ATATATATATATATGTATGTACCCAAACTTTGTGGACACACTGTACAACTAATTCCAGCTTGATCTCGTCACCAAAGTCACAAAGCTAAACAGTACCTGCTCATTGTTTTGTGGTCAGAAACATAGCAAGTCAATTCTTAATACAAATATACAAACAAGAATATCCTATACATTATTATAAAAGGTTGAAAAGACCACAGTTTCAGTCTTATGATTTTTTTTTTTTCTATTTTGCTTTGCTTCCCAGGCAACATGCACGGGAAGATTACAAGACCAGACACTGAAAACACAGGCCAAGAAGGAATATGGTTCAAACTAACATTCCAAACTTGTTTAAAGTGATTTTACAAAACAAAGCTGTGTTAGTGATTACTGAACAATTAATTGTGTATCTTGAACGTACAGTATGGATGGTTGATATCGAGTTAATTTGCAGACTCACCTGCAGCTTGGGTGCAGAACTCCACAGAGATTTCCCTCTTGTCCCTCTGCTCAGTCGGAAGCTGCCAAGGCACCTGGTGCGTCTGTGCCACAACCTTCACTTTGTAACCCGTCATGGGCTTCAGATTGAAGAATTGGTATTTATACCCGCCGGCCTTGACCATGTCGTACTCTGCGCCATTGAGGAAGAGGGTGTGACTGTAGTTGCTGTTGCTGGGCATCCAAGAGAGCTCAGCGGAGCCCTGCGTGATGTTGTCCACCCGCAGGTAATAAGGGGCCACCACCACGTCTTTTCCCACCAGCACTGTGCACCGGAGCTCGTCTGACAAACCGCGCTCAGTCACGCTCTGCACGGAGATCCTGTAGGTGTTGGTTGCGAGATTGAGTTTCTCAATCAGGGACTTAGTCCTGCCCCCGTAGGGGACACTCATTCGTATCTCCTTGTCCACCAAGACATTGTAGCCACTGATGGAGCCCCAGCCAGGAGGAACAACAGGGGGGTCCCAGCCAATGATGATACTCTTGGCCAGTTGTTTAATCAGGTTGATGCGGCGAGGATAAGGCACAATGTTTTCACCAACCTCGTCAATATTGACATCTAAGGTTCCCGTCCCATTGCTGGAGGAGCCCAGGAGGTCCATGCCCAGGCTGCTGCCGCTGTTTTGGCAGCCTTCTTTACTGTCAGACAGCAGGCTGCCTAAACCTGTCTCCATCCCCCTGCTGACTCCCAGTCTCTGAGGTCCCAGGCTGCTGTGGTTGAGGTTGCCAGGTTCTTTAGCTACTGAGTCCCTGTGTTGAATGGAGGTTGTCTCCTCCTTTAAAAAATCCACAAAATTGGAGGGGACGAGCCCCCGTTGGCCATCCAGGAGCTCTCCTAAAATACAAAATGGGAACGAGATGGTTGGCAATGGGGGTACGATTGAGAAAGTGGAGACTAAACTATATGTGGCACCAGACCTTCATAAAAGCCATCCTCATCCATTGTTCCGTAAACATAGAGGTACTTTCCTGCCACCAGAGGAAGCTCTGCTTCCGGATGCTCATTTGGCCCATCATAAGGATTGTAACTAGCACAAAAGCACAAAATAGCAAAATCTTAGCCTGTTTCACATTTATGGATTGACCAGAACAATCATATTATTTTATACTAAAACAATTGATTTCAAGATAAGTACACACAATTAGAAAAGACCCTTGGTGAAAAAGGGGAACTCATCTACTCTATGACGGGGCATGACTTTCCAGGTCGAGTCAATAGTAATGCTACATTTAGAATGATTTCCCGGCAACCGCGCTAACCCTGTTTCAGGCCATTGGGCAAAAAACAGGAAAGGCGCAAAGTGTGACGTGAACCGGCACGTGACGGTTTGATACGGCTTGATATGGCATGCTTCATTCAACTACGCTGTGACACATAAATCCGAACCCGGCAGGGGAGCTTCATTTGAGTCTGCAATGGTAAAATACTCCATAGCTGACACGTTTCATCTGTCGAGACCTTGTCCCGTGAAAAACAGAATGAGAACGTGGCAAGGGTGAGTCACCCCATCAGAACATGATGGACCGGTCGGGAATGTAAAGACGTCCCATGGTAAAATCAGGGAACGAAATGTACTGTGCCTTTGATATCAAGACTTGAATATGGAAAAAGGAATGACCAAAATACCATGGCTCACTGTGTTTCGGTCAGTCAAACTGGGCTGCCGTGGCCATTGGCAACATAATGTAAGTGGAGCATTAAGTGTTTGGACGGGAACTTGTGCCTCATCTGTCGTTGATTCGTCTCATTCATGTGTTGGTGGTGTGCACTTAACAAAACACAAAACTAATGTTTAGATTTTATCCAAAAAAAAGTCCTATAAATGAAAAAGAACAAATCTTTTGATGATGTCAATGAGATCTTGTACATTACCGCCGAGGCAGGCAGGCACTAATGATGATGTGCCAGTTATAACATTTTCTTTGATTAAGCAAACTTTTTATGGATTTAATTATTTATTTTTGCTTGTGCAATTGGCCTTTTGACTGTTACCACGGCCCCACATATCTTTTTTTTTTTTTTTTTAACCTACCTGTAGCGAGCTATACACAGGCGGACCTTCCCTGTAAACCGTGGCTTAGACCTGGTGGTCAAACCAAGCTCTTTGTCCATCTGGAGAAGAAAAATGCAGCTCTTTGAAAAACATTCTCAATATTATTAAACAGGTTAGTCAGTGCCTAATAAAGTAATAAAAGAAATAACTGACAGCTGGATTGTAAAGGCGAAGCACTTGGAAATGGAAACTAGAACTGTTGTGGAGATGCCACTTTGCCTCATGAACATTGCTGTGATCCCCTAAGAAAGGCGGACCCTACATCCCCCAGGATGGTATTTGTGCATGCCTCTGCTGTACTTGAATTGCACTCAATGTTTAATGCATATAAGGAAGGAACACGAGTTGAAAGAATATCATTTTCTCTCCTTCATTCACCGTCTACATATAGCTGTACAATATTCAACTGAACATTATCCAAGACCTCAGAAAGAAGTGTCCTGGCTGAACTGCTGCCTCGACTGCGAGTAAGGAATGTTGGCTTGACAGAGAGGAGCTCCGGTTTGTCCCCACTGGTCTGGAGTGGACGAATGAACTCCGATATCAAAGATCTGCTTGCCGGAGTCTCACTGCCTGTGGCTCAAAGAAAGCATGTTATCACGCCTCACAGCCAATCAACAGAACTGACGACAAGACAGTAAAAGGAAAAAAACAAATATGTACTAATTACAACCAAAATTGAAAACGACACTAAAAATTATAGTCGATCTCAGTCAATCTGTTAGCGTATGGCATTTACATGACATCATTGAAAAGAATACAGTTTTTCTATATATCCCTACATACTCATCTTCAAATGGCCTTGATCAGAATTTATACTGATTTTACAACCACAACTGAGCATTTATGTAAGTTATTTAAGCACTACAGCATAACACCATAACCTGAACGATTCCCATGAATCCAACTGCGAATGCAAGGTTGTCAAGTGGGAAAATGTCAACATTTATGACAGATTAAAAAAATATGTAAAAGTTGAAAGTTTTATGCAAATTTTGCTCAAGTGCCGAGAGCACATTTATATACAGGTATTTGCGCAGCATACATTTCACAAAGAAAAACACTTTACAATAGACCAGAAAATATGCCCCCCGAGTCAACCTGTCCTCGATGAACATTTATTTTCTTTCTTGAAAATCATACTAATCATCAGAACTCAGTCTCACCTTTGCCTATGGGGGCTGCCAATCCATTTAGAAGCTGGGACAGAGATTTGTTGGGAGAAGCAGGAGATTCACACACTGTCATAGGTTCAGTGCTGAGGATGTCAAAGCCCGCCTGAAGACGGAACTTCTCCAGCTCTTTGGACAGCAGGTTGAACTGCTCGCTCTGATTCCGACATTTCTCCTCCAGCTCGCGCACTTTGGCCTGATGGCGATCAGGGTAAAGAGGACAGGTGTGAGTCAAAAATACAAATATTGGGAAAAGACAGACAGCGCAATAGAATTGGAAACACATGAAAATGTTAAGAAATCCGCAGGTTGCGAGATGTTAAACAATCACATGCTGGAGAGCACACCACTGTATTCAGGGATCTACATTGTGCAGTACGGACAATATGGGTATTACCGCTACTGTCTACACTACAAAAGGGGTATGGACAATTATAGCAGACAAAATTTGATGCATGCATCACAGTAATTCAGAAACTAACAACAGTTCAACGTAAAAAGCATCAATGGAAAAAAGGCCATTCATTGTTTTTCAATCAAACCGGCAAATGCGCCGAGGTGTTGAAGCCTCATTTTCTTGCTTGCACAATATTCTACTTCACATTGCGAAAGCGCATATATATATATATATATATATATATATATATATATATATATATATAAAAAATGTCAAATCAACATGCAGCTCTCGACACCTGTGTTGAATTGGCACGGTGTAACACATGCACATGCAACGATCATTGATCATATGCAGTAGTTTGTGTGGGAACAGAGGCTTTTACTTTTACTAGGCAATTCATTAAATACATTATAAGGATATGATCAAATAAATCAAGTTAAAGGTTTTTTTTTGGGGGGGGGGTTACATGCTGTAATGGTTGCATGGCGTCAGTTCTTATTAGGCGCGGCAAAATATTATGATGCAGCTGTCAGAATGATGCAGTGCAGTTCAACACCACTGCAAACTACAAATATACAAATAAATTATGAATTAATACATATCTGATGGTGTCAAGAAAACATTAGCTTCAAAAATTCCTTTTTTTTCCCCTTACAACTCTTCTGTTGGACCTCATTAGACTGTGCAGGCGCACCTAATGTTGCGGCACGTGAGGTCACTGGCGTCTTTTTACTTTATGGATGCCATGAAAGTTTCATTTGTCAAAACCTTTCATCAAATATTAAAGTAATGGGCTGAATATTTCTCTGTGATCAATGCAAAGAGAAGCCGTGTTTATACGGTCAGTCATGTTTCAGAGTCTTGTGTGTGAGTGTGCTTTGAAGGGAGGAGGAATACGAGGTGGGTGGGCAGCAAGGTCCGAGGAGAGGTTTCTCACAAAACCAAAATCCAACAAAATATAACCAGTATAACTGTTTACATAGACTTTACTCTTCTAAAACTATGGTTGGATTGTGCATTTATTCCATGACTATCTGTGATGTTGAGCCATTTGCACTATAACAAAGAATAAACTGAAGTGCCTCTACTGATAGCACAAGAGAAGATGTTAAAATATCCACTACATCAATAAAAAAAGTATTCTGAAATACCTGCATGCTGTCCAAGTGGTTCTAAGTATCAACACCCACACAGTTAAAAAAAAAGAGAGAAAGAGAGACAGAAGTGAAATCACTTGTGTATATAATAATACAAATTCAACATGACAATTAACCTAAACTTGAGAAAAACAATGAGCACAACTTGGACGGCTGTTTTGTCATTGGGTGTAAGAGCAGTTGACCAATATGGAGGTTGAACAGAGCTCTATCCTGCAGGTTTTACCATTCTGCTTGAACATACGAGAACCACACAAAGCCCCGCCGCTCAGTTCAAAAGCTCACCTCTAAAAGATGGACAGCGCCCTCATGTTCCTTTTTCGCCTCAACCTGAGCCTGGAAAACACAGGTTCGAGATCAGGTCGACATGATTGGAGTTAATCTTCTACTTGTCATTAAAATAATTACAAATTCTCACAAAATATTTCCAATATAATGTTTGTTTTCATTGGAATTGGTTAATCCAAAAATGCACAAAACAATCCGTGCAAGACTAGGCATAGATTCACAAATCACAACATTAGGCAGACCTGCAACGTACAGGATAGTAACATGACACTTATTCCAGCACAAAAACTCTGTTTCTTTTCATACTGTCAACATATGAATGAAAGTAAACAAGAAGGAGCCTTTCTGTATAGATAACTAACTGAAACAGAGCCAATAAACATCCACCGTTCAATTTACTATCCGATATATCATTTCAGGGTCATGACGAACTGAAACCTTTTCTAGATGGCTTCAAAAGGCAGACTACATCACAGACACATACAACATAGCGAAAGACAACCATTCACACTCACAGTGTCTGAATGGGAATTGGATGGATCAAAATGAAAAATCTGGGCCAGAACCAAAAATTGAAAATGAGGAAACTAATGCCAAAACCCGAACCCCCCCCCCCTCCCCAAAATAAACTGGACCTTAAAAATCTCAAAGATAAAAAAAAAAGATCCCAGACTGCATAATTTTCTGTGTTTTTCCAAATATATCGTGATGTTGTTTCCTAACGGATTTTTAAAATTTATTTTTATACATCATTGTGAACAGTACAAATTCATTTTTCTAAACCCAACCCAGACCTCTTTTGTCTGTGGATTTAAACGGAATATGTATCTGATGTGACTGCAGTCTGGCTGCTCAGGTCGCGCTCATCCAACCTATACGTCATCAAAATGAGACAAACGTCACAACTGCAGACAGGCGCCCAAAGCAAATGCGCACAACCGAACAGAAAACAGTCAGTGGCGAAAAGAAGAAGCTTTAGAACTGTGTTTTGTGTCCATTCGTGTCACTTCACGGACACATGTTGCTCACATTTTCTGTTGTAATTTGGATCTAGGCTCATTTATGTGTGTCAATGCACTAACTTTGCTCAGCTCAATGGGCCGTCGGTGCATGCTTGCATTGTTACTGCTTCCTATTTAAGTCATGATGTTTCAATTACAAAAGTTTTTCATTTCTGTAGCCGAATTTTGGGTGCACTGTATTGCTAAATTGAACCCAAGCTGGTCAAACAAGTCAATTGAGCGAATCATGACACCATCAGCAACGATCGCTAACAACCAGCAAACATCAACATTGTTCTTGCTCATTGTGCCACAACGTAATTCGTTCATTTGCCGTATGGAATGGATCAAACTCATTTTGCTTTGTTGCCACAACCAAACTGCAGCCAGAACATTTGTTAGCAGAACCAACCTTTTGGCTCAGTCTGAACACAAATTCAATTACTGTCTTCACACCTGACAAAACACGGCACCGAGGGGAAAACAAACTGAACTTCAATCACAACAGACTAAACTTTCTATTTTTCGAGGTTGGAGTTCTCCAGTTTTCGGAGCATAATTGCCTCTTTGCATTCAAGGATCATTTGGCTAAAAATAGCAATGAGGTGCCTGACAGCACGCACTTCTTAATGCACACTTGTTCATGCACTTTGCTTGAGGCAGGTTGGTCTTGATACATGGAAGTGAACATTTTTTGGAAGTTTGATTCTGCTGTGCTTTAATTTTTTTTCCATGTATCTGAGAGCAAAAAAAAAAAAAACGTTCAACGGTTACATTCTAGCCTCCAGATGTTAGCCACCACAACCAGTTTAGCTGTAATGAGTTCCTTTTTCTTGTGTAATGGCAACAAGAGAAAAACAGGAAACATGTAGTGGCCTTTTAACAGGTCATTTAACAACAAAAATCACGCTGGCCAAACTGGAATTGTGTTGTCGGTGGTGTTGTGTTTATGTATCCAAGCTGATGATGGTCAGTGCATTTGCAAGTCATCTGATGATTAAAAAAAATGTGGCAGAAAAGAAAATATCTTTTAAGAACAAGGAACATCTGCTCGGAGAAAATATGAAAGCATACGTTGATTGAACACTTGAATCTATTTTGCAGGCAAATCACTTAAGAGAATGCAGCGCATCTGAAGGCAGATAAGGCAGGAATGAGCTTCTGCTAATGAGAGAAAACGCTGCCTGCAAGTGGCCAACTGTGAAGTTAGCGCAACGCTAGAGCAGCAACACCGAGCTGCACACAGAAAGAACTGGTGACAATTCTTATCACGTTCACACTATCAACAATCTCAGCCTTTGCTCCACTCGTTTTGACATTAAAGTCAGTTCCAGTGCACAAAAAAAAAAATAAAGGCCAAGTACCAAAACGGTCTTGGTCAGCATTTTTTGGATAAGCAGGCCTCAAAAAGGTGTCAGAACTACTTTGCAATTGGAGTGCACCATTTGCTTGCTTGTGACAGACAAGAGTGCTTCTGAAATGTTACAGATATGATTAGGTAGGGAAGGGAGAGCTGAGGGATGGATGGGGTCACGGTGGACAGCTCTAGTAGCGCCAGGGATGACAACTTGTTGGAAAGATGCCAAGTGTAAGGACTCTTTCAGTTTTATTGTGATGTAGCACAGCCTCGAATAGCGGAACAGCTTTTTTGAAGCCCATCACCAATGCCGGCTGAGCAGAAACAAGAACAGCTGTCAAGAACTCTGCAGCTTTTACTGTTGAACAACCTGACTTCTCTTACCTTCTGAAGCAGGTCAATCTCCTGCTGCTTTGCATTGAGTACAGCCAAGGCCTGCTCATGCTCCACCTCGAGCTGCTGCCTCCGCTCCGCAGCCTCACGCATATGCTGTCCGCAGGGGGTTGAGAGTTTGGAGGACCAGGGAGGGAGGGGGATTGTGTGAGGAGGGCATAAAGACGGCTAATGTTAGTGGGACAAAGAGCCAATGCAAAGTGCATCCTCGGTCTTCACGATGAATTCCACTCAATGCAAGTGTTACATGCTCGCCCGCATCACGCACGCACAAGCTGGTTAACAGTGTACAGTGTTCTGACCTCAATGACACCCTGAAGGATGAGCGCAACATAGACTCCAAACTGCAGTTCCCTAATGAATGATGTGTGACTGCTGACAAATGCTCTTTCCAGGCCAGAATGCAAAAAAAAAAAAAAAATCTTTCAGGATGACAATGATGGTGAATACATTACAGCACATCAGTCTGCAAGAAGTACCATATCGGCCCGAATATAAGACGGCCCTGATTATAAGACAACCCCCTCTTTTTCAAGACTCAAGTTTGAAAAAAGACTTTTTGAACACCAAATTAACTTTTATACAGAAAATAATTACAGTACATCTGAAACAAATGATTATAACAATATATTTGAGAGAACTGCCGGTTAACCTGACCGATCTTCGACCCACTTTTCTCCAGATTGTCGCTATGTTTCTCCATTTTCTGTTATCTCTTCTATTATTTTCTTCTATTTTCTTTCTTACCGCTATTTTTAATTTTTCTTCTTCGTACTACCGCTATTTTTATTTTTATTCTTCGTGACAGGGGTTCGCTTTGGCCTGGGGAGTCAAGTTCAGCATTCGCTTCAATGGTATCTGGCGCCATCTAGCGTCGTGAATGGGTATAATGTATATACCCTGAATATAAGACGACCCCCACTTTTTCAGTCTTATTTCAATGCAAAAATCAACGTCTTATATTCGGGCCAATACGGTATAAGGAGGACATCAGTGCAATCTTTTTGATGCGATGCTATGGCATCCTTGTCACGGCATTTCTTTTCTGTCCATATTCGTATACTTTATCTTAATGTAGAATAAGTCCAAAATGATATACCGTAAGTGAAACCCGACGCAGTACGGGCTGACAAAGGTAAGAGCTCACTCACTCACGCTGAATAAGAAGCGTGTTTTGTTCTTGGAGTGAGTTGGCCTCTACTCAGAGATGACACCGCTATCGAGCAGGAAAGTAAAAAGAAGCAGCTGTTTCATTACAATGGCATTCGTGTAAATGCTTTTCTCTCAGCATTCAAATAAAAACTGTTGCTGATGATACTACAGAGTTTCACATTGCTGACTCGCACAGCTCGCGGGAGATCATTGCTCCTTTCCCAATGACCCACTGGGACTCAGTAAGCCCATGCTGTGGGGACACCTTTTGCCTCGGAAAGCTCATCTGTCAGCATTCACACTGTTTATCAGAGCAATCGCTATGTGACAAAAGTCCATACCAAGTGATCAGTAACAGGAATCAGATCAATATTTGCGCCAAGGTACATTTGGATGAAGACAAAAAAATTAAAAAAAATCAAAATACACATCAAGCCAATTTTGCTTCCCCTTTTAGGTAACACAATGCCTGTCAGAAATCTCATGACTGGCAGTGGAAGTTGTATCTTAAGTGCGGAGTTACATGAAAAGGGTGAGCAAATTTCAAAGTGTGCCTCCATGTCTGTGATCCATAACTTCAATCCAAAGGAGTGAATGGAGTTCGTTCCACCTGTCATCCATTCTTATACCCCATCGAGTGAACGTTTGTGACACGATAAAGTGAAAGGAGCCAATGACACATGCGTGCCAGTCGAAGAAGCCCAAGGATAATGTGGGTGTCGGTGACAATATCATCATAGGGGGCGGTGACCCAGACTTGCTCTTCCACTCCGCCTCATGCATCAATCACATTCCACACAGTTGTGGTCTTTTAGCCAGGTGAGCATTCCAATGTCTGTAAGCATCCCATCAATGAAGAAGCATTCAGAATGGGCTGAACAACACTGCTTCCTGGAAAGCTGTGATACCTTTTAAATCTAGCGGGGGGAGAGGCAAGTGGGGAGAGGGGATGGGCAAAGCATGAAATAGTGGAATAGAAGGGAGAAACGCAGAGCTTCTACTCTTTCACTGCTCCTGGTCAGACCTTCCAGCACGACACTAGGAGGCAACAGACACGTCAGGGACATTAGACGAGTGTAGCGTTAAGGCAGCCAGAAAGAGGTAGTTTAGCGCAATAAAGGGGTCCGTTCCGGCAAAGGTTAGTGGTCTCTTGAATTGGGAAGCTGAAGAAGATACACTCGTAACCATGGAGCTGCTTTTCTCACCTTGAGCACCTGCTCTAGGTTCTCCAGTTTGCCTTGGAGCTGGTTTCTCTCCCACAGGGCTAAATCTCTCTCCTGCGTCACAGCACCGAGCGTATCTTTGAGTTGGGCATACTCAGACTTCACCTGTGCAAACAAAACAAGGACAGAACAAAGGTTTGATTGCACCGCTTTTGTTGGCTTTGTTTGATTTCCTGGTGAAAATCACAGCGTTTGACCTCAAGATGAGTTTGACTTTGGGCTTATTCTGCGCTAATTGCCCAACACAGAGTGAGCGGACTGGCACATATATACATATTTTCTTCTAGATTGTAATTTGGAAGTAAAAATACGTAAATATGTCAACATTTGATCAAAAATGGCATCCAACATATTTCAAAATGAAATGTTTCAACCCAGATGCTTAAATTCACAACTTTCTGTCAATGGCCTTACACAAATTGCTTAGGATGTTTGCACCATTGTGAATCCAACATTGAGTAGTCCAAGACGTACACTGCCTCTCAGTCTCAGTAAGCAGACTACAAAATAAATGGGCACCGGTAGTTGTTTGCGCACGTTCAAATCTTTGCTTCTCCTTAATATTCTTTCTGCCCTTGAGACCCCCACTGAGGTGAATGGTGTGTTCAGCCATTCTCAGAGCAGCCACGAATTCCTAATCAGCCCTTGTGGAAAACTAAATCACTTCCAAAAGCCAGCGTGTCTCCTCACGATGGCTGTCTGACCAATGTGTGGCAAAACCAACCTAAGAAAATCATAATACTGTATGTCGTGGGTAGGTTTAGGCTATTACGGGAAAAAAATAACCAGCACAATTATTCAGATTTATATTGAAATCCCGATAAATAAAAATGATTATTCATAGACTTCAAAATTATTCAACTACCAATATTCACCGACTCAAAACTACCATCATAGTCTCATGCCCGTTCATCCCTGCACGTCGAATATTTTAGCGTTGAACACTCGTTTCTTGTGTCAAGTGCAAATGACCTTGCAAGTATCATGTGCAATTCATGTGAATTTTCATTCTGCTGCAGCAACACCTTTGCTGCTTTGCGTCTTAGTGCACACTCGAACCATGCATATGTCATGTTCCTGTTCTTGTTTCTCCAGCAGGTGGCAGACTGGAGTCCATCCTGCATTGTGCACACCTGCTGTCAATTTTGTCATGATGGAGCCATGTATTTAAGGACGACAAACTTTCAGCAGTTGGTCAGATTGTTGTTGACCTTGCTACTGCTGTTGCTCAAGTGATCATTTTTCTCGACCTCCCGTCGTATTTGTCCTGGTTCTCTGGGTTCTTGCGTCGGGTGAATTGGATTCTTGGGATTTCATTTGGGAGTGTCGGGTTTATTTCTTCCTTGCCTTTTGCAAGCGCTTTTGGTTAAAGTATTGGTTTTCTTTCCCTGGTCATTTTTGACCAGCAATTTCTGTTTCTGCTTTGTCGGTGCGTTTTGTGTGAAATATTTTTGTTAAGGAGTTTTGTCTGGTGTCTACCACTCTGGGATCCCAAAACATCATTCGGTTCGTTTTCGAACCGCGCCAGAATAAGCATCTCCCTTGTCTCTTTATCGTATTTATTATTTTGTTGTTTTATTTTGTATTTTTACAAGTTTTAGGATGGACTGGGAAAATCTGGGACCTCAGGTGTCATATTTCATGCCGCATCATGTGAAAGTGTGTGTTGGCAAGACAATAAAAAATCCTTGAAAACACAACCTTCAATAGAACTTGAAAGTACAAGCAAAAAATAAGTTGGTAACAATGCAAAATAATAGTATCCTAAATTACTTGTAATAAAAAGCAATTCATAAAAATAAATAGCAGCGGTTCCTGCTGTATGCGCATTGGCCTCCTAGGGGCAGTGTGGTGCCATGCATGCATGGAATACACCATTAGAATAAGATAAGAGAAAAATATTGCATGGAGTTCTCTTAATATAACTTGTTTTTTGCCGGTTGGAAAGAATTTGGGCCTTTGGGTATTGTTCTATTACCTATCATTTGTGTTTCTACAGCGCTTGTGTACGAATATTTGTTTGTATTTGAAGAAATCTCACTCCCGGAAGTCGATGCTAATTCATGATAAACATATCAGTAGCACTTCACATTGACTTGAGCATAAACACTGGCAATGTTTTTTTAATCATGTCTTGGATTTAAAACTACAATGTGTGTAGCTCTTTCCATTGTGTGTTTTGTTTTCCCGTCAACTCCAACTGGGGTTTCGTTAAACAGTGTCATGCACTCTCATGGATGGCAGAATAACATACCATCAAACGCTTGCTGCACAAGTAACATGGTGTATTCAACGTATTTGGAATTTGCACACGCGCACACACACACACACACACACACACACACACACACACACACACACACACACACACACACACAGTGCCATTCGGCACATTAGTTGTTTTTTTTTCAATTCTAAATGGTTTCTTGCTTTATTCAGAAGTTAATGAAAATCACACAACGCGTGTAGAATCAAGGCCTGCCAAATGCTTTTCTCATAATCAACCCCGATGAGAACAATTCAGGGGCAGCAACCTCAAGAGCTACCCCACAGTCCCAAGAGGACATCAATAACCAGCATCCCACTCCTCTGCAGCCCCAACAGCAACTATCTGCCAATAAACTCCTTCATTTAATTGCCTTACCGTCCATCGAGACTGAGCTTTTTTGTTGATTTAGTAGCTGAGTTTTGTGTACTCACTGTAGAAGACGTTTAAGGTCGTGGGGACGAAAGAAAGATGAATGCTTTTTGGATAGTCAGAGGATCTGTGAGTGTCCTACATCAGAGAGTGGGGCACTATTTTTCCATACTGCCAGTTAGCTCAAGAAAACTTTTACTATGTTCAGAACCCCCTTATATACATTGACATTTACGAAGGTAGCTTTATATTCATTCTTAAAATAAAGTTGCTGCACAAGTAACATGGTGTATTCAACGTATTTGGAATTTGCACACGCGCACACACACACACACACACACACACACACACACACACACACACACAGTGCCATTCGGCACATTAGTTGTTTTTTTTTCAATTCTAAATGGTTTCTTGCTTTATTCAGAAGTTAATGAAAATCACACAACGCGTGTAGAATCAAGGCCTGCCAAATGCTTTTCTCATAATCAACCCCGATGAGAACAATTCAGGGGCAGCAACCTCAAGAGCTACCCCACAGTCCCAAGAGGACATCAATAACCAGCATCCCACTCCTCTGCAGCCCCAACAGCAACTATCTGCCAATAAACTCCTTCATTTAATTGCCTTACCGTCCATCGAGACTGAGCTTTTTTGTTGATTTAGTAGCTGAGTTTTGTGTACTCACTGTAGAAGACGTTTAAGGTCGTGGGGACGAAAGAAAGATGAATGCTTTTTGGATAGTCAGAGGATCTGTGAGTGTCCTACATCAGAGAGTGGGGCACTATTTTTCCATACTGCCAGTTAGCTCAAGAAAACTTTTACTATGTTCAGAACCCCCTTATATACATTGACATTTACGAAGGTAGCTTTATATTCATTCTTAAAATAAAGTGAAAAGCTTTCACAATCCTCTCAAGCGGCATAACACATTACATACTGTTATTTAACTCGGACTCTTCTTTATTAAAATTCACTCGTAAGAAATGTTTTATATACAAAGATAACACTTGACTGCTCTTTGGGAGGCTGTGGAAGGAATGATCCAAACTGGCAGACGCTCACTTTTAAGCATGCAAGTTCAACAGTGGCTCATTTAAAATCAGATATGACAGCAAGTGTGTATCTTGGTTGTCGCCTCTTACCCTCTCATATTCAGATGGTTTATGACTGCCGTTGAAAAACCGGAGGCTTAAGTGTGTGTTCTCCTGGAAAAAGTCTTGAAGCTCATTCTCCTAAGCATAAAAAGGCAGAGGAAAAATTGGGTTTAGACTGCCAAATATAGTGCAGTGAACTCAGTTATTAGTGCTATATACTGGTGATGGAGGCAGTATTGCTCATCCTATTCGGGGGCTCGGTATTTTCTTCTACTCTTAATTACATTATTATGTCAGAGAATGTTTAATATTCTCTGACAGAATACCTTTCAGGGACAAGGATTAGCCAAGACTGTGGCCGTGGGCACTTCCTTGCCCATGGAGGAGGACTTTTTCATAAACACACACACACACACACACACACACACACACACACACACACACACACACACACACTAGTGGGTAAGTTGTTTAATTTTAGCAATTGTGCACCATTTATCCGTCCTCTACAATACAAATAAACAGAATTAAAACATAAGCCAAAAAAAACCCCAACAAAGGTGAAGTAACGTCTTGGCCCGAATATAAGACGGCCCTGATTATAAGACGACCCCCTCTTTTTAAAGACTCAAGTTTGAAAAAAGACTTTTTGAATACCAAATTCATTTTTATACAGAAAATAATTACCAGTATATCTGAAATAAATGATTATAACAATATATTTGAGAGAAAAAGCATGTTATTTTGCCTCATTCAAATCTAAAGTGCAATCACATTCGTAAATGAATGGCTTCTGGTTTTTGAAATGTAAATTACATCATAACTTCTCCTCAGCTGCCGGTTAACCTGGCCGATCCTCGACCCACTTTTCTCCAGATTGTCACTACGTTTGTCCATTTTCTGTTATCTCTGATATTATTTTCTTGTCTTTTCCTTCTTACTGCTATTTTTTATTTTTCTTCTTTGTGCTACCGCTATTTTTATTTTTATTCTTCGTGGCAGGGGTTCACTTTGGCCTGGGGAGTCAAGTTCAGCATTCACTTCAATGATATCTGGCGCCATCTAGCGTCGTGAATGGGTATAATGCCTAGACCCCGAATATAAGACGACCCCCACTTTTTCAGTCATATTTCAATGCAAAAAACACCATCTTATACTTGGGCCAATACGGTAGTATCCAGTGAAGTGGTGTACCGGGTCTCGACATTAAACAAGAAATTGCAGTAAAATTTGATCTTTGTCTGACTTTTGTCACGGTTCTGTTTGTTTAGGTTTCAGGTCCTGCTGGACAGGAGGGCGTGCCCTCCAGCGGCGCACCTGTCAGCAATCTTCCTCGTGAACCAACTGCCTATTTAAACTCTGCCACGCCAACACCTGGCTGTCGCATTATTAGTTGCTCACGACTCTCATCTTCAACTGCCTGATTATTTTAGCTGTTCATGACTTTCTGCCTCATAGTTTCATGCCACGTTTTCGTCTTAGTACTTTTTCATGTAAGGAGTTCTTGTTATTTCTCAGTTGGTACTTCTCGTGTGTTGGATTTTCTTGTCTTTTGAGCGACAAGCAATTTAGGTTTATATTGTTCCTTATCTTTTGCAAGTGCTTTTGGTCTTTCTCGTTTTATCCTGGTTCCTTGTGCCAGTGATCTCATTTGTACTTTGTCGGTCTTGCGCTTTTTGTCAACAAACATTTTGTCAGAAGAATTTTATCCTTGTCTACATTTTTGGGATCCACTCCCACCCGGATTATTCCAGATTTGAACAAGTTTTTGTTTTTTAAACATTCAGTTGAAAATATGATCAAAACTCCCCAGGTTTCTACATCCACACTCACAGACTTGTTCACTCTAAGTATAGTTTTAATATTTTACGTGCTGTATGATTGGGTTGAGAATATGAATGTGTCTTTGCTGGTCACCGTAAAAGCACACTTTGCAGCAGAATCGTTCTCCAGCTCGTGATATTGAGCGGCACTCGCAGCAATAGTCGGATGGATGCGACATCTTGTGCATGCACACATCCTGATTTAAGAAATGTGTCTTTCAGTGTTGAAACTCCAAAGGCAACGTCAAAGCTCCACTCTTGGAACCTATTTTTATCCAAAAGTGAAAGTCGTGTCGCTTTCATACAACACTGCGGGGAGAAGAAATAAAGAATGCCCAGCTGACATTGAGGCCCACTGGCTCAATTGATTGCGTTGTACACAGCCCCTGGCAAGGTGAAATTTGGAGGACTTTCTACTCTGCCAGGCGGTACCAGACAGGTTGCATTTAAAGGTGGACGATGATCTTTGAGTGTTCGTCACACATACAGTATGCAACATCTGGTTTATTAAACAAACCCTCCTGTGGTTCAATACGTGTGAACTTTTATTTATTTTTTTCATCATCTCAAACTTTAGTTTGCAATACTGCTTGTGGTCATTTTTACAAAATACTTTGAAAGGGAAGTATAAAGCACATGTTAAATAGTGACCTGGGTTATGCTCACCAAAAACTTTTGCTGTGATCCGGGACAACTGCATAAACTCAGATTTCCCCTCATGCGGCAAGGGCAATTAAGTCTGTGCAGCATTGAATATATGACTGTGAGGTGAGTGAAAATCTGATAAAATTGTTGAGAAAGAATATGGTTGGTTGGAGCACAAATAATGTTAATGTATGTGAATGATCATACTTGCATCTAGTATGAGCGCTAAGAAATCATGACTAAACCAAAGCCTGTGGACAGTGGTACATATACACCGACATCTGCTTTTCCATCAACTAAGGAAACCAGAATTTGAATTTAGCCTGCATGAATTCCGTCTCTCAAAGCTTCAAAATCTCTTCAGAGCCATGGATCCCTCAATTTAAAGGCAACTTAGCTAGGCACCCAAATCTTAATCAGGGGCAATAATTTTAACGAAAACAGCGATGACAAAGACCATATCGTGTGAAATCTAAGAAAAGTCGTCTTCCTGTTTGTTTACCCTCTAAAGTGTTGACACAGTTACACATTGTAATCCTGAGAGAGCAATGCCCAGGTTATGTTGCAAAATGGCTATCGTAATGAACGTCCACGAGTATCCTGGGATTACTCGTGTAAGGTGAAAATATTTGTGCAATCTAATGTAGTCTGTATAATTACATGAATAATAAATGTAATTAGTGTATTGCTGGAGTTGGTCCTTATTGTTTATTGAAGTGTGGGTTATGTCTAGACATGGCCTGACTCAGCTTGGTGGTCCACAGATGTGTGCTTAATGTCAACCCGACTGACGGATGACTCAGTGGTGCCACTGAACATACCAATAAAGCAAAGACTCCACTCGCTCGTCTCTCCTTCACTAGATGTAGCAGCCCCATCTGCTGATGCTCTGTACACACATCCTACACACTTAAAAAATATATCCTTATTTATCCATCGTCTTTGCCCAAATGACCAAGGGTGTTTGCCTGTCAGGCACTCGTTGTGAAATGTGATCGATCATAAACTGTAAAACCAAACTGGTGCAAAATTACAGCACATCTTCAAATCAGCATGGCCATAAAATCCTCAGAGAGAAGTGTGAATCTTCAGACTGAGGCAATTTAAGTATACTTGTGAGGGGAAAAAAATGCATACCATGAGGCTTATATAAAAGCGCTGCCAATCACACTTTTAACAGAAGGCGTTGAGTTTGCAAACAGCTCGCCGTTGAGGAAACGAGGAACAAGACAGAAGGCCTCCAACACCCGACAGCAAGCGCAACGTGACGGCACAGAGATGCGCTGCAATCCCTCGACTTGTTGACTTTCTGCCGTCTGCCTCTATTGATCTTTGATTAGCACAGTACATATTCAAGTGTCGCTTGCAAAGTTGCCTTGGTATGACACGCTCAGCTGATGGACTAGAGTGGTACACTTAATTCCAGAGAGGGTGGAGGTACCAGATGGCAAAGCTCGAGTTTACTGTCATTCACACAGACGATGTGAGCACACAGTCGCTCAACTGGTCTACACACGCATGATGTCAGAATTTGCTAAATTCATTGAATACTTCATATTTGTGATATCTGCATATCGTATTACAGCAGAGTATGGCGCTATGCACACATTATATAGCCGCATGTCACAGATTTCCTCCAAAAGTCGGGGTATGTGACTGATGGGGAATTAGGTGTTACCACTTCTATGATTAAAAAAGCTTTTGGAGTTGGGGTGTAAAATTACATCTATTTAATCGATGTATCCGCCCAGTGATCCAGCTACATCGATCAGCGCTGGACTAGTTTTTGATACTGGCCAAATATCGACACAACGTCATCATGTCGACCGACTGAATCGATATAATTAAGTGAAATCATTTTATTAGCCTCTTGTGATTTTTTTTTTTAACTCAAGTTTGAATATTATTTTTTTATCAACTTTTATTTTCTTTTCGCTCGTGCACGTCATCTCCGGTCGGCACCTGAGATTTATGTCACGCACGCAGCATGGATCATTGCGGCAAGGAAGAGGAGATTTTTAAGATGGGGAAAAATAATTTTTAGTTTTTCTGGATACACTTTGGATTTTGCAAGAAAAGAGATCGTCTTAATGAGACAGTTGCTGTGTATAGCCTTTGTAAATGCACTGTCAAATATAACAGGGACACGGTCATTTGTCAACGTGTGCAAACTCCACATAGGAAGTCTGTAGCCCGGATTCAAACCCTCGACCTCTGCGCTGTGAGGTGGACGTGCCAACCAATTTCCACCGTGCCACCTAACACGACTGCATTGCGGAAAAAAGTCATTCATGTAACTGTGTTATTTAGTGTGATACTGTTATACACCAAGTGTATTTGGCCTTAACTTTCAAAATGGAAAATTTTCACCGGGGGGCGAAATTAAATGGTGGTTCTTCTGACGTCTTAAAGGTCTAGTTACATGTCTAGAAAAAGACTCATTATTACCGAACATGACAATACTGATCAGTGCCTTATAACCAGTACTGCGTGGCTTCATATGGGCTTTTGACGTTTACGTGAACAGCGGCTCTATTTGCAGAATTCCCATTGTTTTCGAAGCACATTGCTGCACTTGATTCTGTATTGTATGTCTGCAACACTCAAAGTCTTTTGAAAGGGTGACAAAAGTAGAGAAAGACAGTGCAAACCAAGTTTGTACTAAATAGGAGGTGACTTTTCTGTCAAGTTGAAGCACTCTCGTTCGTGTTCACTGCTCTGGTGTGTGTTTTTGTGCGGCGGTCCTCAAGGCTCCGTGTGGGAGGAGATAAGTGCTGTTCCGGAGAACAACCTGCCATTTCTGCATGCCATTTGGGGACAGTTTGTCCTTTGAGGGCCGCTTCGCCTGGCCTCGGTGGGCTGACAATGGGCAGGAGGGGAAGTGCAGCTGTGGGCTGAGAATGTGAGAGGACTGCTGTAAGGAAAATGCAGCTAATGGAGTATTTATTTGTGGTAGAGAACCAAATACAAAAAGAGATCATCCAAAGAAGAGGGCTTGAGAATACGAGGGGAAGAATTCCTGAAGTGTGATTGAAATGACTGCTAAATACCCCGCAGCGCCTTTCTTTCTTGGAACCCTCTGACTCCAGGTTTAGGTTATCCACTCTTTGCTACTCCTGCTTCCTCAGGTTAAACAAAATTAACTTTGATGCGTGGGCACTGAATATGGAATTCTATTGTAAACGTAAACAACGGCAGTGAATTCAACCAGGCTACCACGAGGCTGTTGGGACCAAACTTTAAGATCCACCATTGGAGCATTAAAGCAGCAGTTAGTCGCTTTCTCTCTTAAATTCGAACATAAAGCGTCGGAGCCAAATACATACTTTATCCATCGTGTAATATAAAATAGTAATAACAGAAAAGCCTGCAATCTCGATCTGCCTTATGGGATTGACATAACTGCAGAGGTGAAACCCCCAAGATCACATTGGATGTTTATTATGTCGTGGTGGAACACATTCCTCTCAATAAAAGCCGCCCAACTAAGCAGGGTATATAAAATACAATCAAAACAGAATGTTGACAATATTGTTCTCAAGTAATTATGTGATATACATTTACAGACCTTCAACAAAAAGGTCCACCTGTCATGATTCTGTTTTTGTTTAGATTACATTTGCTTTTGTTTCATAGTTTTATTTCCTCATGTGCTTTTGTGTTCCTCATTTGGTTTTTTTTCCACCTGTTCTCGTCATCCGGGTCCCTTGTGTGTAACCAATCAGCTCCGTCAACCTTTTGTGTCTTGTCCAGGTGTTTCAAGTTGTCTCATCACTTTGCTTGTATTTCGTTCGCTGGGTTCTGTCAATCTTTGTGAAAACATTGTTGCTGTCACATTGTTTTGTTTTACTGTCTTGGTTTTTTGTTTCTTTTACTGTCACGTTGTTTTATTTTACTGTTAAGGCATTTTGTGTTTTGGATTTAGTTTTTCCACTGTACCCATGCAAGTGTTTTTTTGTTTGTTTTTGTTTTGTTTTATAGTAATACATTTTCTTCAGTGCTCCCTGGTTCTCCTGCATCCCTGCTTTTTTGGGTCCGCTACCATCACGCCCACTTGACAACACCGACGTACACAGATTAGATTACCGGAGCTACTGTACTATTGATTAGTTTTTATTAATCGAAGTAAAACCGGTCCAACAATTACATTATTTGATTATATATTGTTTACCACTTGAGACAACACATTTTAACACCCAAAATGCATATCAATATGAAACGTTGGCGCCACTATAGTATGTGTTTCAAACAATGGCTTTCGATCACCTCACAATCAGTGATGGTTTGGCTGTGGGTGTGAATGGTTGTTTGTCTCTATGTGTGCCCTGTGACTGAATTGCAATCAGTTCAGGGTGGTGTACCCTGCCTACTGCCCGAAGACGCCTGTGTATATATATATATATATATATACACACACAGACACACACACACACACACACACACACAGAGTGTATGTAGAAAATTCCAGCAGCCACCTCTGAGTCCGAAGGGCATTTTTTTCTTACACCATGTCCTTCAAAACGGAATTATACAAGGTCAAATATGTATCTATGACATCGAAGCCCATGTAGCATTATGCTATAAATAAGCATGGAGATCCATTTACTAAACACAAACCACAGAGGACAGCTTGCATACAGCTTGCCTGGATCATAGCATCACATACTATGTGTTAACTGTTACCATTCATCACATTCTGTTGTCACCACCTGAGATTCAAGCTGTCGTTACAAGAGAATGAAACTCATTTTATCAGAAGGAATATTTAAAAGCCCTGAATCATTTTTGCCTGCATCCTTTTATTCTAAAGCTCAGGTGCTTTCTTCACTTACCAAAGTCTGACATGTTTGATTTTTTTTCTTCACCTCTGCCTCAAGCGCTTCACACTCCTTTCTCTTGGCGCTGATCTCTGTCTCCTAGAGTAGAAAGAAGAAAGCATCAGAGGGTTTTGGAGGGTCAATAACAAGTTTCCAGAGAGAATAAGAAGTGAAATACAATATGACCTAATAATACAATGCAAAATGAAAACATTGCACATTTGCTTCATTTTTATGTTGGGTGATTTATTCGAAGGCTTTCCACCACATGTATCGGATGTATGCCTGATGGATAGGGCAACCCTTGTCACATCACCAAACATGAAGCCACAAAGCTAGACTGCACCTAAAATTCCCTGTCGGATTCATTTCATCAAGTGTTAGCATGAACTAAAGTGAAATGTCGTTCACTTCTTTCTGCAACATAAATCTGCTTCACTTTCATATAGATGATGACTTCAGTGTCAGCACCATATGCTTCTCTCTAGAGTGGGCTGCAAAAAATGTGATGTTTTCATCAAACATGACTGAGTGTTCATTCCTGCTCCAAGGGGGCCACAGACACACACCCACACGAATGTGTACACGCACAAAAATTCAAATACATTTCACTCGAAGGCACTGCATCTGTTTGTTCCTCCTTTTGCCCTCTGAGTGCCGGGTACATTGAATAAAACAGGCAGCACTGGGGTCAGAGAACAAGGCGAGGAGGATGCATGAGGTTTAACCCTTTAATACATAATCCTGAGGAATTTGCCTTCAGGCAACCAACAGAATGGATAGTTCGTTCTTTAAGACAACATCAGTCATAACCGCATAGACATATGCGCCTCCCAAACGTACACAGAGGGATTTCTTTTTTATTTTTCATTTATAGGACAGAGTACAATGTAAGGCAATAGAGTTATTGGGCAAACACTCGTTTTATTGGACCTTGAAGGATTAAGGCTAGGAATCATCATTATCAACCTGAATTAAATCTTTGTTGAATCAAACGCAAATGCAAAATATGCTTGTAACGCTGACAGATGTTCCTACAACTCAGAAGGATTATAAAAAGCTAAATAACACAATCTAATCAAAAAGTACCCCGGTGTACACTACAAGGCGCCGTTATATTGAAACTAAATGACGGAGAATTACACAGTGCCTCCACAGACCGACAGCTTGTCATCTCCCATGTGGGCTGGCTTCTAAAGTGAACAGTTTCCACAACCAGACGGCATCATCGTCATCATCCTACCAATGTGCACAATGAATCTTGTTCTCACAAATATGTCCGCAAACACAAAGCACTCTGCTTTCAGAGACATAATTGTTCCAAACACATTTACCAATGCTCAATTAAAATTCCTTCGGAGGAAAGATTCAAATGGCTGCCATTGTGAGTAATGAGCTCCCGCCTAAGTGAGGAGGCGTTTGCGGCGCAGCAGATGAAGATGGATGAGGAAGACCATCTCCTTAAACTGGATCAGGCTGCTACGAATGCAAATAAGATACACAATGAGATTGTACAGCAGTGCTTTGCACACAGTGTATTTATCTGAGAGGAAGATATTTGCATGCAGTGATTTAAAAAAAAAAATACATGGTTATTGAAAAACCTGTACAGGGAAAAAAAAAAATCAAATGTCATGATAATTTTTTTTCCCTCAGATTACAGTCTTGCACTTTCTCCATCTTCCATCGTAAATCCAATTGTTACCCCAACAAAATGTCATTGGTCAACTTTTGACAAATGGCTTCCAAACTTAACAAGTATTTAGAATGAATACACAAATAAGACATATTTGACATTTAGAATGAATACAAAAATAAGACATATTTAACATTTAATCGATATATATGAAGACCAAGCCTCAATGTGACTCAAATCTGTGAGTAATTAATGCCACCATTAAAATTTTCTATATTTATCACTGTCAATTTAAGTTTCAACCCAAAATATAACATACATTCTTATCCCAAAACACAAATATAACTTCAATGCACCAAAAGTGCTCGTTCGCTAATTCTGCCACTCCAGAATATGTAAAAATAGCAGTTACTACATTCCTATTATGCATTGAGTTTTGACTAAATGATACAAAGATAATCATTTTTTAAAAATACATCATGTATATCACAAATGACTACCTGGAGCCCAGTACTAAGTATAACTTCCACTGATAAAATCTCTGTTGCTTGTGAATAGCTACTCTGATTCAAGTGCCCAAACATTTTGTAAAAAAAAAAAAAATATATATATATATATATATATAGTTAAAATCCTGTATTTCTAGCAATAACTAATGAATCCTCTTCTGATCTTCAGTAGCTGAGAAAGCTTGATGCAAGCGGGGGAACCTCATTACACACACTTTGCTTGTCTCTTTCATCTCCTGTTGCCTTCAATATGCATAGTGTGCAAAAAAAAACAAAACAAAAGTGACAAATTCTATCAATTGTATATATATTATACATACATATATATTTTAGGGTATTTTAAATATCGCTTTTTTTTCTCCAATGGGCTGATTTTGTGATAACAACAGATACCCTGTCCATCAGTCCTGCGCTTTGGAATAACCAGTTGGTTTGGGAACCTAACTGTTAAAAAGCTCAGATAACCAGCTTCGTTAAGACAGCAGGGAAGGTAATCGGGCAGCCCCCACCCCCTGCTCCCCAGGACATATATGTCCAGTCCATTATTCAACAGGCCAACAACATTTTAGACAATCCTTCCCATGTGCTACACTCCCAATTTGAGCTCCTAAACTCCGGAAGGTGGTATAGGACTCTTCTCCGCAAATTAAACCGATATAAAAACTCATTCATAACGCAGGCTATCAGCTTAATTAACAGACAATTAGAGGGAGGTAGACAGACAGGCAGGAGGACATGAGGGCAGTGTGGGGTGTGCATCTGCCTGTAATCTCTTGTCCAATGTATGCTTCGTATTGTATGTGGTATGTATTGCCCAATGCATGTAGTAGCACGGAGGACCTGTCCTCCGAGACAAGTTTGTCCTACGAGAAACCAAATTAAAAAGTCAAATTCAAATTTTTTGCGTCCTACAATATAGCTGAGATGTCGTGAAGCAAGAGACCATTCCGGAGGTTAGCAGAAAGGCCACAAATGTCGAGTTGGCACTCCGTTAGCAGGGTCTTCAATGGAGGATTCCCTCCTGTTACTCACTAATACCCATCGCCAGCTCCGTTCAGTCTTTAGCCACGTCCAACTGCTGACTACACAGCACACAGTGCGAGGCCAGACACAGCAGTCAAATCCACAACAGTCAACAGTCGCTTGTGGTTCGAGATCATTTGAAATGGCAGAGGACATTACATAACCCTGCAGCTTAGGACTGGCTGTACAGCCACAGATGCTAGCGCTCTACTAATGCTTCAGTGTCTATGCGTGTGTGTGTGGGTGGGAGTGTGTGTGTGTGTGTGTGTGTGTGTGTGTGTGTGTGTGTGTGTAAATCATGAGGACTGACTGATTCAGAGATGTACAGGAAAAATTAATCACCTGCATTTTGTTCCCTTGAGCAAAAATCTACATTTGGAACTCCTGCAATTAATATACTGTACAACAAAAAACAATTATTATTATTATTATTATTACTATTATTATTGTTATTAATAACCAAACTTCAGGAATAGATTCATCTGAATATGTGAGTAGATAATGCTACATTTGATTATGCCATATGGATCAGATTGCGATAGGATGATTAGAAATCCCAATTAAGCCGGGACAGTCCTGTTTTTTTTTTTTTTCGGGTTTCACCAGCCCCATTGTTTTGTCCTTCTTTTAGGTCTCAGGTATTTCAAAAAAAAATTTTTTTTTTTTTATTCCAGTCAACTAGCCAACTGTTTGGTCCATGTGCACTGCTTTATGTGGGCTGATATGCAATGGTACGGATTACCAGAATTTATCAATTTTAGCCTCTAGCACACAGGGACTTTTATACGGCTTACCAGGACTTTATAGGACCCCGGAGTACCCTCTTTCGTTCTCTTTCTCTGTTGCATTTTTTGATACTTCTTCAGTAATTTGGGTACCTGAAAAAAAAAAGATTTGTGTTGTACCATCCAATGATGATGTAATTAACGAACAGTTTCTTAGCAGTCTAGGTTTGCAATTGAATATGGTTTCGGCTTGGCCTTGTATTGATGTTTGTTACAACTATTTCATAGCAATACAAACTGTGATAAGGCAAGCCAAAATGTCGAAAAGACAAGTCAAGACCAACTTCAATATAAAAGCCCACTAAGGCTATTGAACTGGTGTCACTCTATTGTAAGCTTTTATTTTTAAGCCTTTGCTTGGCGGTGTGTTATGTTATGTTTGCAGCTCCCTTACCATGTCTAAATGATGGAGCACACGCCAAATAAACTGTTAGGATTTTTTTTTTTCTGCCCCCACTATAATTTTCTTCTTAATTTGAGGTACTATTACTATTATCGAATTACTGAAGGAGTTGTATTCGCATCACTAAGTTCAAGAGAGAAAAAGAACAAAAGAGGGCACCGTGGGCTCATGTGAAGTCCCGCAATGCCATAAAAAATCCTGGTACAATAGAAGCTAAAATTAAGAAGTGCTGGTAATCTGTACCACTGCATACCAGCCCACTCAAAGCACTGACGAGCAGGCATGTTTTCATTATACCGGAACTCGAACTACTTCCTGCTTCCGTGTCTAAGAATCAAATGTAGTCGTACTACCCTAATGCTACTGTTGCCAGTCAGACCGAAGGCAGGCTGAGCTTTTCTGGTGGAATATTTCCAACGTTACAATAAGGGATAAACAGCAGAGCCAGCTTCAATACTTGCTGGGACAGAGCAAAAAATGTTGGATAATGGTGAGTGCATTGACTTGTTTATTGCTGTTGAACCATCAACCAGGATAGCATTTCCCATGAGCTAAATTAATAACACAGCCACCGGTCACCTGATTGACCAGCGATTAAATTGGTTATTAAGAGTTCCTGTTGAGAATTTATTGGATAAAGTATTTGGATTTGCAGCCAAATTGTGGTGTTCCAGTTTTTAAATTTGAAAATCTGGTCATGCGAGATTGACATGACAAAATCAACACATGCATACAGAAACGTCCGCACAAGAAGAAAAGCAGGACAGAATGAAGTGCCATCATAACAACAGTATACAGATTCGTGATCATGAGAGGTAGACATAAATGTAAAGTGGCAATATGAGTGGCAATATAACATATATAATAATATCCAGGTCGAATTTACTGTCAAGCTACGCAGCAGTCAGTCACGAGTACAGGAGTATAGCATAATAAATATCCTGCAGTATCAGGAAATATACATGTATATTAGGGTGGTCCACATTTTCATGGCAAAAAAAAAAGTTTGTCGGATTCGTCGGGCCGGGTCGGAATTCTTGTCGATACTGTGGTACAAGGTTCTGTGCAAAATTTCATTCCGATCTGAT
>NW_017805009.1:1647420-1755194 GCF_001891065.2 Hippocampus comes
CTAACAGTGTCACTCGTGTTGATGGACATTATAGACAGATGGACCAGTTAACATGGACCAACAATCTCACCAGTGTTGAAGGATAACCACGGTTGCCTTTTTTGCAATACATGCGTTCCTGTCTTCCGTCTTTGAATTATTGCAAGTGCGAACTGAGCAAAACAAAATCCTTACTGTACGGGAGAAACCGTACTACCATTCAGCCCCGTAACATTCTTTCCATAGGGGAAACTTTGGTCGCTCTGCGGGACGGGATAAAATTATCCGATCGGAATAAAATTTTGCACACATCCTTGTGTCATAGTATCGACAAGATTTCCGACCCGGCCCGACGAATCCGACAAACTTTTCCAAAATGGACCACCCTAGTGTATATTCTGTGTCCCCTGGCCCATTCCATATACTCACTGCCTCTATCAGCAGGGTGTGACCTCTTAGAGCCACCGTGCGCACGACTTGTCGACTGATGTGTTGTGACTTTATCACACTTCAATGGAACAGCGCATATGCAGAGGAGGCAAAAGAATATGAGTAGCCGTAGTGTCGAGTAGGGAGAATTGAAGAGCAGATTGTGATCATGTAGGATGAAGCAGAGCTTGGCCAACGCGATAAAAGACCTCGACAACGAGGAACAATGAAAAGGAAGAAAGAGGAACAGCGCAAAAAGGATAAACTGGGAACTAATAATGCAAGAATGCGAAATTGAAGTTGGAAAAAAAAAAGCACTCATTTGAAAGAACCGAGTGTGTACGCAGGTCTCCAGGGAGAGGACTGCAAATCTGATAATCCCATCGAACCAACACCAAGTTGTCAGATGAGACTTTGCCTTAATAAAGAAAACTAAACAGTGACTCACTCTGCCACAGCAGACTGCTACAAAGATATGACGGTTATATACACTGAATGTTCCTTCGTAGTACTTGAGCAGACTAAATGTGATATGACATGAACAAGATCATGCAATGAAAATATTTGCATGTATTCATTTATTTTTGCTCCTGTAACCATTTTGCTGACAGAAGGTCCACTGAGAACTGTTGACGATTGCTTCTGCAGCCAAGCAAATGTTGGGAGCCCAGTGCTGCACTGCTGCCCACACACAGACAAGATTACTCATCCTCAATTGGACTCTCAGGCCAAGCTTCTGCAGATGGTCATTAAGTTCACTGGGTAATCTCCTTCTCCCCTGACAGATCACTAAACTCCACTTGTTGTAAAACTCTGTATCACCTCGGCAAGCTTTAATGGTGGCTGATGGCTGGAGAAAACCCACTTGACAAAACATCAAATGCACAGAACAAGGTGGTGTTGGTGGGAAACATATTTATATTTTGGGGACAGTAAATGTGAGCACTCACTCCGCTACGCAACAAATAGAAAGTGGTTTGCTATCACAATAGACACATACAGTAGAGAACAAAAGTGGGAGTATGTCACACAAGTGTTAGTCAAAAGCAAGTCTCAAGTGGCAACCCTCAAGTCTCAAGCAAGTTCCAAGTCACTATGAAAAAAAAAAAAAAAATCAAGCAAGTCAAGTCGAGTCGCCACCAAATTTCAAGCAAGTCAAGTCATTTCTTGGTTCAAGCAAGTCGTCAAGTCATAAAATCTTGCTCAGTGATGATAAGTGATAATATTTAAGTGTATACAACAAAAAGTAGCTGCTTCATTCATCCATCCATTCTCTACTGCTTATCCCAGATAAGATCACGGGGGCAGGTACCACGACAGATTGATACAGAGACCACATTACATCAGACACTGCACCGATCCGCCTATCGATGGGGCAGGATCTCATCCCCGACCCGGACAGAACACTCCACACCCTTCCCACTTATTATCTTGGGAATAAAATATTAAATGTTTCCACGCACCCCTGCAATGTGCTCACATACACGCATTCCCCTGGCTAAGAAACACTGCTGTAGATCACCTTGATCTCACATCCAACTGATTAGACTACATGAAAATTTAGACTTCAAACTCAGCATGGAAACTAATCCCTCTCCAATGCTGACAAAAATTGACTTAAAAGAGTTCAGTGAAACTGATTACACTGCTGACACGAAACACTTAATGAACTACGCCATATAAATATCACAGAGAGCTTTCAATATATTGCTCAACAAAATATTCAGTCATATTTTGCGGTCATTACCAAAAGGTTAATGGAATGTGGCACATGATAAATGAATAATAAACGAGGACATTCCATAGGTCAATCTAAAGAGCAATTGGCCCGGCCACATGTCAGGAATACAATAACGTGACATGGTGTTCAACACAGTGGAGCTGTAAAACATCCAATTCTTAAATTCAGTGTTTGGTGAAAAACTAAGCAATGACGTGGAAAGTCAAAAGGAGCAACCACTTTGTCCTTCCTTCTGTCATGACTAGCTCACTCACATCTCTGTGATGCTCAGTCAGAGGCCAGCACAGAAAGACGGTCTCCAAAACATGCTATGTGATCAAATTAATTCACGGCAAAGCAGCCAGCTTGGACCACAACCAGATAAGCTGATTATCACACACACACACACACACACACACACACACACACACACACACACACACACACACACACACACACACACACACACACACACACACACTGTGCTATTTGTTCTGATCCAGTGTTATCACAATGCCCAATCACTGACCTATGCAATGTTAAGACGGATAATTATAAGGTAGACGTGATGATCCAAAGCGGTGAGCCAGAACCGATTGTTTGGCATTTAATAATAATAATGACAATAATTTAGAAAACTATCTAAAAACTGAATGAGCACCTTTGAAGTCAGTGTGAACATACGATCTGAAGTGGCAATGATAGCACAGACGCTTCTCTTTTTCTTCAGTGTAAAGATCTCTTGTGAAGAATGTGCTGAGACCTTCACAAACACAAAGGGCTAATTTATCATCTCCCCGCTCCCATAGACCACCGTCTGTTGGTGTCAACAGCTATGGTGGCGCATCACCCGCTTTGATGCTGTGCCAGAGCCAAAGACTTACAGTATGTTGCTCCATCCTGCAGGGGGGAGCAACTGGAGAAGATGGCAGATCTCCTCTGCCTTTCTATTCATTATCATACTCTTCAACAGCTGTTGACCAATTAGTGCTCTCTCCAGATGGCAAACCCAAAATACCGTGCGCACACCTTGATTTTGCATTTCTTAACATTTCCGAGCATGAAGGTGGAACCTGGCTTGAAACTTGCTCCTTTAGCTATCCAATAAACGTTTGCCAAGAGCTGAATGGCGGACATGGAAAAGAACAGCGGATTACCTAACAGGCTACCTCTGTGTAAAACGATCATAAAGACCCACAGTTTCACCATTGAAGTATGGGTAAATAAATCCTATAGGTTGCATAAGGGGATGCAGGTGGTGCCCAGGGGGGAGATAAAGAGTCAAGCTTTTGCCCCACGGGACGTTTGGCACAACTACTACAGAAAACAGATCCCTTCACTTTCCATCTGGGATAACATGAACTGATGTTTCCAATTCACCGGCCTCCACGGGTCACTTCAAGTGCCAACATTTGTGTAATTGTAAAAGAAGATACAGTGGGTGCTACGTGACTTAAAAAACAAAATTTCCAATTGAAAAATATCCATTCCTGGGTAAAACTGTTGCATCAGGGTTGACCGTCATAAAATTATAAAAATATGGTAGCCACTGTTGAAATCATGAGATAATATATATAAAACACTCAATCGTTTCATGTTGATATCAATAAATAGATGCGCTTCCATTGTTATCACTGTCCTCTGCCCGTTGACTGTGCAGAGGTTCTCCAAATGCAAAGGAAATTCTGAAAGGCCGATACAGATTCAGCTGAATCCTGTTATCTATCGATTGGCCAGCTCTCTGTCTCACTAGAGGCTAGTGTGAATTGGGTATGCTAGAAAATTAAGTGGTTGTGGGTTGAGAAGAAGTGGCCAACAAAGGTGAAAATGATTGACTTCGAACCAGTCGCTTATGTGATGGTGGGCCTGATTGTGCAGTCCAGATCAGGCACCAGCAGCTGCCAATATGTGCCCTCTGGGTCTCGTTGTAAAAGCTAACTCCTGCTTCCACACTACAATGCCGTACGTTTCATCACAAAACCTAAGAGACCTCCTTATTAAAGTTACTTCTGAAATAACAAATTACGTTAATAAAACGTTATCATCAATGATATTCAAGTGGATGTTGAATAAAGTTCTCGTTAGCATGCGGGTGTTGTTCGTATATTCTCATTTGTTGCCGCTTCGTCACACGTGTGCTCTTTTTTTCTTTCTAGAGAAGTGCCGCTTTTTTTTTTGTCATCCACAACATGTTTTTGCACTGTATGAATGAAGATGTCACTTTGTGGGACGGACAATTTGTCATAGTGTGGCGACGGGGGAGATGAAAGTTGTCTGGAAATTAGCTGATTCGAAGAGAAGATGCCAAAGACGTGACAAGCGATGAATCAACTTCAAGCTTTAAACTGTGATGCAAAGCAGTCAAGTCAACTAATCGACCCCAAGATTCATCCTAAATAATTTTAGGATGGTCTTAGGCATTGGGACCAGGCACGACGTTTTCCACAGCTGTGGAACTCTGCCCAGCTTCAGGCTCAGGTTGAACATGTGCTGGACAATGTCACACAGCTGGTCGGAGCGGGTCTGAGGAGCCGGGAACTGATGTTGTCCGGACCTGCTGCCTTCCTCACCTTCATCTTCCTCAGTTGGTTTCATCACCTGCACTGTAGTGACAGACAGGCAAGAGCCAAGAGGAGGAGACAGACTGGGGGTTGGAGGTGGGTGGTTGGCTGAGAGGGCAGTTGTTTGGTGTTGGAAGCTGGTCATGAGAGGAGGAGGGGAGGGGGCGTGCTGGTCCGGGTGCGGGACAGACGTCTGGTCAAACCGGTTGAAAAAAATTGAAATAATATCGGCCCATATCGACCACACAACCGGAAAGCCCCATCCACACATGGCAATGTCAAGTTACAGTGACACTTCTTTGTTTTCAAGGTGGGAGGACTCGAGTTACTTCTTGCCTGGAGCTCAAGGGGGTCTAGAAATGCCCCTGCTTGCCAACACCTGCACAGTGCAAATAGACACGCAGGAGTCTGAGCCCTCGACATAAGTGACAGCAGCGAGGCATTCCTCCACATTGGAGGAAATAAACAACAGCTGTCCTCTTATCGAAGAAGGTGCCACAGCAACATGCAAGGCTTCAGAGGAGGAGAAGAGGGACAACTGAGGAATTTCTTCACACACTTCTACAGACTTTTTTTTTTTTTTTTTAATAGTGGGCGAAAATGAACAGTGGTTTAGAGTCTTTCAATTAAAATGGTGTCTTTTATCCTCATACTTGAGATGAAAATCAAATGATGTGCCTCATTGTATTACCGGTACATGCACTCGGGGAGGGATGTCATAGTGAGGGTGCTGCACACAAACGAGCACCCTGAGCATTTCAGTGTCTTGCTCAATCGGGCAATAAAGCCCAAAATATAGCAGATAAACAAGAAATATAATACACCATACAAAAAAAGAGGCTTTACATGTGACATTTTTGCTGCAGAAACATAATGCCGGTTAGGTGTCTTATATTTACGCATAAACATCTTAACATATTCTGTTATCCATCCATCCCTTTTCCATACTGCTTATCCTCATAAGGGCCACAGGTGTGCTGGACCCGATCCCGGCTGACTTTGGGTGAGAGAAAAGCTTTTATGACCTAGAAAGTGCCGAGACAGATATATTTTTGAACGCATTGGTTTGTCTGTGACCAGGATTACAGTAAAAATGCATGAAGTATCATTCTGCAATTTGATGCGGGAGGTCGTCGTTCTCAGATTAAGAGATTACCTTGTGGCGAAAATGAGGAAAGAGAGAGCCTGATTCCAGTCAAATGATGCACAGTGCAAGTCAAGTATTTGGATGTGAAATAACTCGGGCCTTGGTTACCCCTCAATTTCAGTTTAATTTCTTACTTCATCCGCCTCAGATATGCATGTGACAACTCATGCTATTGTACTGTTACTGCACAAATACTGTATATATATAAATACTAAACAATCATACAATTTCTAAACAGCTATCCACCTATGCACTGCATCTATTTCACTTTCAAGTCTATATATAGTCTCTCTTTTTGATTTGTGGATGGTTGTTCATCTGGTAGTTCAGATTTTAAATGTTTGTTGCATTTTTATAAACAATACTTACAGCAGTACGACCTTTTTTTAAACACAAGAAATACTCCATATTAAATAAAGTAAAACTAATACTAAAACTAATAAATAAAAACAACACATTTTTTCCAAAAATACCAACGAATTGAAACCAACAAGCTCGCTCTAAAATCTAATTAAAACCATCTGCAGTTGAAAAGTCAAAACGAAATAAAAGCTAACTGGAATGAAAAACTGAACTATTACAACCATGTGCCACACAGAAACCTGAACACCAGAACTGTACGTCATACTTGCTAACTACTCAGCCACTGTGCTCCTTGCACAGTAAAAATTAGAGTATTTTAATGATCCTCCATCTTTAAGATACATGATTCAAGTCACAATGTGCATTTTGGCCACAATATAAAAGCCGATAGATGTGTAAGGTAAGGGTTTCAGATGATGAATGATTCTCATTGAGCACAGTTAGAGGTCATACAAAAATACTGTGACAAAATGCCTTAATGTCTCACGATCATGCTATATCCCATTACAGATAACTCCAAGAAAGCACGCTCACCCATATATTCACTATTGGCAAGATATGCCGAGCTAATGTATTGCTAGCTCTGTGTGTATCAATCGTCAAATTATTAAGTAGCAAAACAGCTCCACTGCTTTTTTCTGTACTTACATAATGTACACCAACTCACAGTACTTGCATACACATCCTTGGGTGATGGAACTCAGTGGTTAAATAAACCTTTTCTGTACTAAATAGACAGATAAGATGCCAAAATTGTGAATTAATTGTGAAAAAAATCGAGTTGTAACCCTTTAATATTATCAGCTAATATTAATAATGTAAGGCACATTTCAACCTCTTTAGAACCTGCCAAAGATACAAGATCACATGGAGCATCGAATACAATCTTCTATTCACAGCGGCGCGCTGCTGACAACTAAGGGCAGATCATCCTCTCTTCTTGCGCTGGCCTCCACTGACCTGCCTTCACACTCCAGCAAACAGAGCGCACGCCAACATCAACACATGCACACATTTACTGACTGCCTAAAACATGACTGCAGCAATTTGGTATGCGCACAAATTCAGAGCGCCACGCTTACTGCTTTAAGAGGATATGAAGAGGGGATCAGGGCTAAACAGAATAATAAGAAGAAGGGGGGGAGGGGGCATGAGAGGGAGAGTGATTGGTAACTGGCTGCCATTCTGGCCCGGTGGCCCTGTAGCGGATGCACAGCGTTGCATAATGGCTCCGCATGCATTGAGCAAGAAGTAATGCAAACGGGGCTTTAGCACATGTACAGTAGCTGAAGAGAGCACCCGGGCCTTGTGGTGAAGCAGTATTATTTCTATGCGCACATGCATACACGGGATGACGCTGCCATGTTTTGACACAGTGTGCTAAAAATAGCTGTTTCTTAAAATAAGAGGAAGAAAAATCCGAATGGCAGTCAAATCAAGATTTGCACAAGGCAAAGAGAGATCAAGCATCGTGTGGTCGAGAGCCCAGTTCTAATAAGAAGATCCACCATTCGAAATCAAGCCCACCTGGCACGGGTGTGTGTGTATCTTGCCCCACAGACCTCAGAGCTGCAATCACACACACACACACACACACACACACACACACACACACACACACACACACACACACACACAATGAATTAAAGCAATTAAGAATCTGCATGAGCAACTTTGCAGATCTGTTATGTAATGGTTGGCCTGTGGCGCCGTGTGATGGGAGATGGCGGCAGACAGGCCTGTTGTGTTTGCTGTTACACATACACGGCCATTAATCACGCTCAGGCTCTTTGCTCTTTTTCTATTTCCAGAGAAGCAAAAGCCTGACGGCTGCCGACCGACAGCGCTGCAGTGTCATGTGCGGGCCGGACTTCGGCATCACTACAAATGTCATACAATGTTAGCTTGCTGAATGACAAGCAGCCCGCCGTGACAGAATCAAGAAAACCAAAAAATGGCACCAAATTATGGAAGGATGCAATGATGATTCATTTGATACAGAAAAAAACCCCTGATTACCTTTATTTATGACCGCCGACAGAACCAGAGCCATCTTATTTCAAGAGAGAATTGGAGGCCCAATGCAAAAAAACATTTTTTTTAAATACACTTGAGGGCTTAGCAATGCAAAAACAAACATAGAATATTGGGAATACTGATAGGTGCTTGTATAACCACGCACAGTGGCACCGACAGAACAGGTAGAGTAGGAGACATAAACAGAAGATTACCTTTATTTATGACAGCCGACAGAACCAGAGCCACCTTATTTCAAGAGAGAATTGGAAGCCCAATGCAAAAAACATTTTTTTAAATACACTTGAGGGCTTAGCAATGCAAAAACAAACATAGAATATTGGGAATACTGATAGGTGCTTGTATAACCACGCACAGTGGCACCGACAGAACAGGTAGAGTAGGAGACATAAACAGATATGATGTCTTTGGGAGCAACATAAAATCATGCATCTCTTCCCTTCGCTCTTCCTCTCTCCTCTGTGCAAGAGGAGATTTCTGCAGGGTGTGCTGGAGTGTGAGTCATCATCAGTGCACACAGAGAAAAAAGGGAGAGTCACTCTTTAAGTGGAGGGCTTATGGTAGCATTGCAGCACAAAAATACTATACAACTTACCTTTAAATAAATCATTTTGGTTCAATTCCAAGACAAGAAAAAAATAGCAGCACAAGGACACCTTGCTGGTACAAATACATGTAGTCAAGTGTTATGTAACAGTCAGCACAACTGCTCCAAGCATAACGTATGAATGTGGCACCACTGTTGGCATGACTGTGTTGGGCCAGTGTATTTCATTTGAATAATAAGGGACTCTTTAATCTGATGATCTCTGCAACGTTACCAACTCAATATATTGAACCATGCAGAAAAACTACAAGTTAGCATAACAGAGTAAATGCAAATGACAAAAAGACACGTGATGATTTTACTTTGACTTGTGATTCATTGCAGAATATTCACAGCAAAATGTGTTTGACATTTAGTCATCTTCATTCGTAAATACTCTCTCCTATCATTTTAGCGGCTTGTATGGTTAGCGAAATAACCAGTGGTGCAGTACAGTAAGAGTTTTAGGTCAAAGCTTGACACACAGCAGTCTGCAATGTCAGCATTCAGCATTATACCGTGTTGGACTGAATTTCTTGGTGTTGGTGTGATGTGGCTACCTCCAATTTGCTTTCACAACCCCACAGTGGAAACAAGTCAGACAGGGAATACCGAAACTAATTGCTTTATTGATTGGTGGAAGCATGACTGTAAAACTAGTAAGTGGTCAAGCCCCCAAAGCGCAAATTAAAACTAAGTACAATTAGTGAGGAAAAAAAAGAGCAGAACTAGCAAGTTATGTGAGAAAATTTTGGAAATGTGTAAAACTTCTTTGAAATAAAATGCTTCTGACATTTCCTTCTCCGTGGTGTGTGGTAAAGTTATGAGTGTGCAGGGTTCAAGGAACAGGAAAAGGCAAGAAAGAGCTCAAGCCTAATCTGAAAAGCTGTGACCTCAGACAACACTGCATCAAGACTCAACATTCGTTTATCACTGAAACGGTGACACAATTACATTCCGAACCTCTGTCGATCAGATGAGCCCTACATAGTATTCATCTGCACACACCTTACCATTACTTACTATAGACGCTATTGGGGTTCCTTGAACTGATGGACCAGCACACACTGATTATTGAGGTCAGATTCCTTGGTTTCCCCTGGTGATTTCTGGACAATTGGATCAACCCACAATGTAAAACGAATTTTGCTTAGCGGCTTCTGTAGCCTGCTGATGCACAATGTTTCTGCTAAAGATGTGGTGAACAGAGAGAAGCAGGCTGAGTAAAGAGTCACCCGTTTTATCAGTCATTTGGAATTGGTTTGCCTTTGCGACAATGAGGAACAAACCGCAAAGTATCTTCAAAGTCTGCTGAAACCAAATTCAGCAGCATAGAAGGGAAAACTCCCACTTAGTAACAGACAATGTGAGTGAAATTATTTTCTCGCTTAACATTGTCAGAGACATGGCACCTGTTTATACATTGCAAAAGTGGTAATTGATGCACATACTGATTCATTTCAACGATGGTATTAGCTGTGATAAACTATATACAATCTGCACTGTAGCTCATTAAAAATGCATTACACACTTCAGCGGAGTTTATTCCCGTCAAGTCATGGTGTAGCGCTTTTTTTTAAACTCGACAGCTACTGGTGATGTGATCTTCAAATTTAAAGTACCGGGAAGTTCACCAGATATTACAACATGAAACAACATAATACTGTTAGAAATACCTCTCTCAGGGAGAGTTTTTGGTGGAGTGGGCTACATATAACAGAACATGCCTAAAGCCTCATGTTATACATGGTTTTCATATACAGTCAATGCAGTTGATGTGATCAGGCGGGGATTGCCTGCCCGGCGGTTTGTTTGAAGCATTTGAAGCAAAAGTTTTGCTCCTTCGCCCATTTCGCTGTGATAGGGTGAAGGGAACCTTGAGCAGTGTCACATCACACACTGTGGTGCAATAACAACTATGAGGGACAATATCATTGTGGTCTGGGGGACCGAGAGGTCCACAACAAAGTCATCTTCCTTTGCCGGAGCAGTCTTGAAGAATTGAGAGTAAGGACATTGGAGTGTCTTGTGAGTGGACTGAATTGTTTACTGCCATTGAACTGTTAACCAAGTGCACATTTAACATCCACACAACCACCGGTCACCAGATTGATGAGCAATGTTCATTTTTTTTCTGTCGGAGGAGAAAGAGCCCTTCCTCCTGTCTGCTTGAAGAAACCTTTGTGTCCCTTTTCTTGGCTGCCTGCAAACGCTAGCCGTTAAACTCTCTGCAGTGCCATGCTGGAGACTGTGCGGTGCGGATCCTCTCCTCTACGTAACTAATTCTCGCCTCCGTGGTGGCAGATAAGCTACACCTCTAACACGTATAATTGTCACTAAAGGCGGACGAGATGTAGCCTAAGCATGCAACGCACCCAGCAACAAGGAAGAATATGAGTCGATACTGAAGCTCATGCTAATCACTGAACTAATATGAAACGCAAGTCGCAAGAGACCAAAATAAGGACTTAGATGAATAGGACACTTTTCGCACAAGTAGGTCTGTGGCTAGAACCACATTAGGACAGGGAGCAACCAGCAATGAATCGTAAATTAGTATTACAATTAATAAGTATCTAGAGATGAAAGAAGACAACAGCTACACAGTTGGCACACACAGGAAAGCTGGAAACAGTTAAGTCTAACACAATAAAGAAAAACATATTGACATATAATCTTACATTAATGCACAAAGAATACGTACATTAGTACAAAAATTAAAACGTTCTCATATTTTTACATACACTGTTACCCATAACTGCATATTTATATGTGTAACCATTTGTAACATCGCCCACCCCTAACTGTTATTATGACAAGCTATGTTGCATTACCTACATAGATAAACTACCATGCATGCAAACAAATGTTATTCAAAACTCTCATTTGGATAACAGCCTAAGTGTTAATATCACTAGCTTCAAGCTTCAACTCAATAATTCAACAAATTAATTTCATCACCGATAGTCATCACACCATGAATGCTGAAAATGCTTGAAACTATATTCTGGCACTGGATGCCAATTTAAAGGCAGCAAATTATGCTGTCTTAAAGTTGGCACCCTAGCACCCATGTAAACAAACAATAGCCGTGTTCTGTCAACATTGCAAATGCACAACCATGGAAGAAGAGGTTGTTGGACTGAACTGTGTGCGGTGTCAACTTGTGCGAAGATTCATGCGCCTTCTTAGGGGTGCCGCACCAAAATCTGAGCCCTCATACTTTCATGTAATGAATGCTCCTGGTTGATGACCATCAGGGTGCTGACGGATATTCTCCCACTCAGCTCAACACCCGTGCTCCTGATACAGTGGCGCCCTCTTTCCTGTTTGCACTCCACATAAATTCTTCAGTCAGCACAAGCCAGCCACTTCCTGCCATCACCCATGTCACACATCACGCACGCTTGCATGGTTTCTCTAAACTGCTTCATTATTACTGATACACTATACGTACAGCACTTGAACACTCAACATTGTTTAACCGATTGTTATTTTGTATTCCAACTCTCGCACCAGAAATCAATTCAAGTCAATTGACTTCACGTGCTTATTTCAGGTTTTTAACAGAGACTGAAGAGGAAGCACAAAACACATCTTTTGAAAGGTTTTGTATTTACGTAAACGGTAAACAGTAAATGTTTAAATTAAAAAATGAACTAACCGAAGCATTGTTTTCATAGTCCAAAAGCTATTTTGGTATTACCTTCTCCCACACAGAGACGATGCACGACTGAAAGACAAGTTCCCTCATATCCACACAAGTACAACGGGCAGGTCTTGAGAGGTATCTCCAGGCAGGAGTCAATGTGGCCACAGACCAGGATCATTGACCACAGTGACAGTGTGCAACCGGATCCCCAAGACCAGCTCAAGTCCATGACGCTACCCGAGCCCTCCGATTAAATTACTGCACGCAAAGCAGCACTCTCCCAACAAAACACCATTAAAGACTGTAGCTGATATGCAGCTTTGGAAAGTAAATGAATATGAACTCAAGGCCAGCTTAACACATCACATTATAATCAGGTCAGTGTTTCACAGTAGTGGCAAGAGAATGTAAAATGGTTTCCATTAGCTCCACGTTACGTTGTTTTTTTTTTTTTAATGAAAAATAGCTAAAACTAAAATAGCAAAATGTTTTTGTCAAGAAAAACGAAGATGAACAATGAAAACTAAAAACCACATTTTACATTTACAAAACTAATGAAATCTATAATTATAGCGAAAATATCCTTCATTTCAAATGTTTGCCAATTGATTTAATAAGCTTCATGTGTCACGTTGCGTACTAGGCAGAAGGAGAGAGCTGCTTCGTACGCAACGGAGCGAACAAGAATAGGTGGATTCCCGAAATAGCAGGCACTGAACAAGGTCTTGTCTATCAAATAATATTTATTACAAACGAAAAAACACCGTCAAAAGGAAAACACAAAACGCTGGTCAAAACGAGAACCAGGAATTAATGTAACGTGAGGAAAAGAAAGCGCTTGCAAAAAACGGCAAGGAAAAGATAAGACAATTTACTTCGAATAACTACGCGTTAAAGAGGATCCCACTGGGATGGCGAAATGGTCGCGAATAGCAATAGAGTGCGAGATACGAAATACGAGCATGGGCAATAGCAGTGGCACGGCAAGCAATACTCCGGCAATGAGTTGACAGCCGGAGCGCCTACATATAGCAGGTGTAATCACAAACAAATGCACAACAGGTGTGCAGGTGGCAGAGTGAGTGCCTGCCACCTGCTGTCGAATACGGGACATGACATCATGAGCCTTTAGTGTTGGATTTTAAATATATTTATTTCTGGGTCTAAGCCGTGAGACTTCTGGCTAAGAGTCATCTGCATACAGTCCTTATACAAGCGCCACAAGAACACGCCCTCCCAGGTGTGTTTGTTATGCATGGGGGTCTGTCTGTATCGTGTATACCTGTATTGTGCAACGATATTGTGTCCCAATATTTTATATATATATATATATATATATGCTGTCAAGAGATTAAAAAAATTGTGAGATTAATTAATTATGATCTGTAATTAATTGATCTAATTAATCTATATTTTAATCTCATCTAAAAAAATGCTGAGAAAACCCCTACTTGTAATTATATTAATAGGTAATTAATTAATCACAACTGACACGATAATTTGACACCTAATATATATACAGTCATACCTCGGTTTTCGACCAAAATCTGTTCCAGAAGGTCTCCTGCCAGTGGGACATGCCCAGAACACCTCACCAGGGAGGCGTCCAGGAGGCATCCTAATTAGATGCCCGAGCCACCTCATCTGGCTCCTCTCGATGTGGAGGAGAAGCGGCTCTACTCTGAGCCCCTCCCGGATGACCGAGCTTCTCACCTTATCTCTAAGGTAGAGCCCGGATACCCTGCGGAGAAAACTCATTTCGGCCGCTTGTATCCGGGATCTCGTTCTTTCGGTCACGACCCATAGCTCGTGACCATAGATGAGGGTTGGGACGTAAATCGACCGGTATAAATATACCTCCCTGTAAGTTGCTGATAGTGTCGTGGTACACTCGCCTGACTTGTGTGCGGGCAGCATGGGATTGGCTCCCACACAGTGACAGCGTGGGTGTGAATGGTGGTTTGTCTCTATACACAGGTATGCTCTGAGACTGACTGGCGACCAGGTTAGGTTGTCGTCTGTTTTTCGTCCAAAGTCAGCTGGGATAGGCTCCAGCACTCACCCTGACATTGTTCATAATCAGCGGTTTTGAAAATGGATTGAAGGATGGATTGAACTCGTATATTTTCACATTCAAAATAACCTGCTGCTGTGATTAATATGTATTAAAAAAAACTGTATGGTAACAGTAAACACTGTTGCCACAGGCTTACATATTCTTTTTCAAAAATAGAAGCTGGTCTTCATGTCTGGCAGCAAGTGTTGCACCAATGAAGTTGGCCAAGAAATAATTTGAATCAAAACGAAATAAAGTTACAATGAAAATTGCAAAACTATCATCACCCTAGCTCCAAGTGATTTTCAGATCGATCTTTCTGTCCAGGTAATTGTACTACATAAAAACAATGAAAAAAACCCCAAAGCAGTTTCAAGTTTATCCTTGCACCGCCATGCTGGGGCCCTTCTAATCCTCATAGGTCTACTTTCCATTAACATTTATTTTCCACTGTGAGTGGTTGGCAATCAGTCCAGAATGTTAGTTGGGAAAGGCTCCAGCCCACCTGCGACTCAGGCTGGATTTATTTTCTCTGAAATTTAAAACAACAACTCTCTGAGTTAAATACACTAAGGTAAAGGAAAAAAACCCTAAAAAAGGTAGGCTGTTGTTGCCCAGTGATATTGCTAACATTGGCACATTGGTGACTTTGATATAGAGGGGATTCTGAGGTGGCACTAATTTCACAGGCTTAAAATAGCTGAGTTTATTTAAAAATAGTGAAGCGGAGAGATGCAATCTAAGTAAATGACCCAGAAAGAAAAGCTTCCCCTGGTGAGCTCCATAGAAACCTCAGAAGTGAGAGCCATCCCACGTATCACATCTCATATGCGGCAAGTGACAGGAGGGTAATTTTAAAAGACAACAAGGAGCCGAGAAGAAAAATTAAAAAATACTTGGACAAAACGTGAACAGAAAGCAATCTTCGGCTCGGAGCGAGTGCACCGCAGTGTGCTTGCATGTATGAGTGGTCAGCTTATCAGTCACTCCCTCTGTCTCCATGAGAATCGCTGTCAGCCACCAGTGGCCTTTAATTCCAGCCAGGAAGCAATCTCATTTAGGTTACTACACTGAGCACAAACGCCCACATTCTGATTTACGAGACAAAGCTTTGAAAACAAAGCTGGTGACTAATTATGTTAATGTATGAAATGGGAACAACAATAGATGCTCTGTTTTAAGGTTTTGTAGCTCTGTTTCACAAAAACGTAACATACATAAATACAAAAAAGTGCAGTGCCAGATAAATATGCTGATTAGTGTGTGTGTGTGTGTGTGTGTGCGTGTGTGTGTGTGTGTGTGTGTGTTCTCCCTACCTTTGTGAGGCTCAAGTCATTAATTTCAAAGAAAATACAATACTATACATGGTTTGTGTGGGGGGGGAGGGGGGGAGGGGGAACTGGCAAGCATTGAGATGATTATCAGCCTTGTTTTATTGCCATAAAAGGTCTGCCGTTCCTGTTAACTATCATTACAATTAGGAAGATCTGGGGCCTCTTTGTTTGAACTGAAGGGCATCGTTGGGCCTTACTGGATGAATTGCTGTACTCCTGCAATTGTATACTGGATGAATTGCTGTACTCCTGCAATTGTATTTTTTTTTCTTTTTAGTGGTCGTGGATGGTGCATTCCCGGACTACAGTCAGGCTGTTTTACCCCCATATTTGCAAATAAATAAATAAATATATAAATAAATAAACTGTCACCAGCATAAGATTTTTATTAACTGTACACAAACACAAGTAATTAAATTAACAGAAAGAAGTTAAAACATGAACATAGATAATCCTTTTGTGCATCTTACTGAACTGAGCTCTTGGTCACAGGAATTTGGGGCATTTTTTTCCCCCCAAAATATTGGTCAAATTGAATTGTATGAATAAAAGAGTGTTTGATTTTCGAAATTTCTTCTTGAAGTACATTTGGGAACCACCTCTTAAAATTGATTTTAGCTCCATACCCCTTTAGTGACCAGAATCATAATTTACATTTTTTTTCACATTCTATTACAATGACCGTCAATTATACGTGGGTTATTGCTGTTTGTGGGCCGGCCCGGTCCCGATCCCCCATGGACAGAGAGGGTCCATTGTATATACCTGTATATATAGTTGGAGCTTGATTTCAATGAACTGGACACAAGATCCACCGAATTTAACAGACAGAAAATTGTGTCCAGTTTCCTCAAAATGCCACTTTCTACAGTAGTTGTAAAAGTCTGTTCAGTGCAGAATTCTCTCTCTCTCTCGCTCGCTCGCTCGCTCTCTCTCTCTCTCTCTCTCTCTCTCTCTCTCTCTCTCTCTCCCTCGCTCTCTCTCTTTGTGAAGAAACCATTTGCAGGATTTAAAAGAGAATTGCAAAACAAAGAACACAGAAAAAAAATTACATCCAACAGTACCCAAAACAGGAAAGCTACTGGATGATTTTCAATCAATTTTAACCCGAGTGGTGAAAATAGTTGTGCTGTGTAAATATTGCTCTGCTTGGCCCATTTAGCTGAAGCTGTGAAATCCACTACAGGTACACCGCTTTCACATTAACTTGCAAAGGTAATCTTGGGATAAGAAGACTCACCTTGTGTGGCATAAATGTATTTTATTCTACAGAAATGTAGTCATTATATTTTGTTAATATATTTCAAATGATTTATTCAATCAGTTTAGTTAAATCACCTCTTTACAACACTTTTACAAACCCCATATTGCAGGTGCCTGCAAGCTAGTTCCAATTATCAAAGGTAAAGCAAGACTTAATCTACATCTCTACTTAGTGTCATGTTGTGTTTGTGTCTGAGTTCCAGCTGGAGTGCTGGGTGTTTCCCTTCAGTGGCGCACTAGTCTCACATCAGGATTATGTCACTACTTAAGGACTCTCTCTCTCTCTCTCTCTCTCTCTTCAATATACTGTACAGGTTTCCCTTCGCTCTGTTAGCCTGACTAATTTAAGTGAAACATACTCTGTATCAGGGTGTAAAAATAATGACGGCTCATCCGACACAAAGGGATTATAGAAGCTGTCACAGGGGGCAAGAACAAGCTGGATTTTCAGGGTCTGGCTGTGTGTGTCGTTGTGTACATTATAGATGAAGCAGTGGAAAAGGGAAGCGGTTACCAGAAGACCAATCTAAATCCGCCCCCCATCATGATCAACCTACAGCATGTTTCAGTGTTGTGTGAGCAGAAGAGCACCAAGCTCAGCTTTGCCTCCTCCAACATGCTGTTTCAAACTTGGACAAATCAGAAAACTAAAGAACTGGCAAAGCGAGCCTTATAACACCGTATGATTTTGTTACTTTGCTAACAGGCTTATGAAAGTCAGATGAACACTTTACGATCTTGTTAAAACCGGTTACATTATTAAAAGGGCACATTCATTGTGTGAGGCGACAATGACCGCCCGTAGCCGAGTAAAATGTTAATTAGCTCAATGCAGTGGCTGCAGAGAGAAAAACTTGGTCAAGATCTAGCTTCGAAATCCTGCGTATGACCACCATTGTATCGCATATGCACTCAAGCAGGTCAAAAGACATGGAATTCTGCAAACCTGCAAAAAAAACATTAAACAGCACGAGAAAGACATCGTACTATTTTGATTGTCGCAACTTTGAGTCAATATTAATAATTTGCTTTACAGCATGTGTCACCAACATAGTGCCCATGGGCACTCCAAGGACCTTATGAGTTGCCCATGGTCCTGTTCTAAAAAAAAAAAAAAAAAAAAATCACCAGCAATGGGACATTATGATTTCCAAGTAATGTTGTAGAAATGCTCATTTTAAAATGTAAACACTTTTAGAAGATTTGTATGAATAGCATGTTTCTGTTTCCTATCTTGATTCACACCATGATTGTTGTCTTCACATCCATCCATCCATTATCTGAGACGCTTATCCTCACGAGTGTCACGTATGCTGGAGTCAATCCCAGCTGACTTCGGGCAGTAGGTGGGGTACACCCTGAATTGGTTGCCAGCCAATCACTGCGTACACAAAACAAACACTACACAAAACAAACACCCATTCGTGCTCACAATCACACCTAGGGACAATTTAGAGCGTTCAATCAAACTACCATGCATGTTTTAGGAACGTGGGAGGAAACTGGAGTACCTGGAGAAAACGCACGCAGGTACGGGGAGAACATGCAAACTCCATACAGAAAGGCATGTCACTTTAGGGGCTCCGTGCGGATGAATCTCCTTCTGTTTCTTTTCCTTAAGTGTTAAAACGTGAAGCTACTAAGTGTAATTTGGGCCCCGTTATTTGACCTTGGATTCCATGATGTCGGAGTTTGACAAAAGAGACATTCTCAGCCCTATTGTAAGCCACTCCCCAGCTTCAGCCAGCTCGGTCCCAGAGGGAGGCTGTTCCTCTGCCCTTGAGAGGAACATTGTTCATGGTTTTAATTCCCTGCCACTCCTCTCTGTGATTTCTAGTTGGCAGGGTGGCCTTGTTTTTTTTTATAGCTAAACATGTCACGTTGCATTGGACGATTCATCCGTCGCAGAATGTCCCTTCAAGGTGTTTTGCTTGGATTCCATCATTATCTTCATTTATATGGCAAACTTTCCAATTTTGTTGGACACACATGGCTAGTCATAGTGAAGGTTTTTTTCGTGTTTTGGTTGGAAATAACAGTGGAATCGCTGGTCGACCACAATCCATAATGGGATGCCGGTCAACCACAGATTTCACACAGATTATAATGTGACGTTAAATAAATAAATAGAGAAGATCAGGATTAATTCGCAAAAAAAGAAATCAGCATTCATACTGGTAATACAGCATATGTTGGGAAAAATATATATATGCCTGTTGGGGACTCTTGCTGAGAAATTACTATTTAAAAAAAAAGTTTTGTATGATTTGATGGATGAATGGAGGAATCTGTGAGGCAGCATGGTGGCTTGACTGGTTAGCACATTGGCCTCACAGTGCAGAGACGCAGGATTCAATTCTGGCCCCGGCCTTCCTATATGGAGTTTGCATGTTCTCCCTGTGCCTGCGTGGGTTTTCTACGGGTGCTCTGGTTTCCACTCACATTCCAAAAATATGCATGGTTGATTAACTGAACACTATAAATTGCCTCTAGGTGAGATTGTGAGCATGAATGGTTGTTTGTTTATGTGGATAATGTATGGTTGAATCTGCCAAATTCATTGCAGGCTCATACAGCTGTTATAAAGATGAATGCAATACCGAATTTATTTTGAAAAAGCGAGCGTATCTGAAAGGGGAGCTTTGTGCCATTGTGAGAGTGAACACAGTCTTCAGTCAAAATTACGCCTCTCATATCTTTTAAACGCGACGCACGACCACACTGACAGTCTCGACATGGCAGAGCGCAGACAACCAAATTTTTCCCCAGCGGAAACTTATTTGTTTATCCGGGATGTTGAAGTGTACAAAGTATGTTTTTATGGAACTGCAAACAGGCTTCTATGGGCAGATAATGTGAAGTTGGTTTGGGAGGAGATCAATTTCTGTGGTGTGAAGTGGTCACTTGGAGACCACCACCCACTCTGATCATTTGTGTGTAAGATTCAGAGGGGTTGATATCCACGGTTCACATATTTATGAATGAAATACTGTCATGGCCGCATGCACAGAACTTCGAACGCCAAAGTAGAGTCTACACAACCTTTGAGAGGACAAACAATTGTTTATTTTTAACCAAAGGTGCACCATAAACGCGAGCAAAGACAAACAATGGAACACAACGGACTGACACGAGACAATAACAGAGATCATAACAAACCAAGTTGGCTAGGCGGAGAGCAGATACCAGAAGGACAAGAGGGGAAAATAATACTTGACGGAAAAATAAATAAACAGAAGAATCAATAATGGAACAAAGATACTCAGCCAGAGATACACAAGATACGAAGTGTGCAAAAGAAAAAAAAAAACAAGTGGAAAACATACACAAATCGAAGGTACAGTTAAACTACACAAGTTTAGAAAACTGGACAGGAGACCAGCACAATTACAAGCAACTTAATCTCCACAAGTCAAATAACCAACTATGACTAGGAAAACCAGAAGCGCTTACCGTATTTTCCGGAGTATAAATCGCAGTTTTTTTCATAGTTTGGCCGGGGGTGCGACTTATACTCTGCAGCGACTTATGTGTGAAATGGTTAACACATTGTACACGTCACATGTTATTTTCACATTGAACCGCAATGGGGTGCTCTCGGCCTGTGTTGATACTTTCCACGTTGGCAGTAACTGAGAAAAACAACTTATGATGACTCTGACGTAAGCGACGTAGAAGAGGAAGCGCTGCATCTTCTACCTCTGGATTTGGCGGAGTTGTTAAAAAGTGACACCGAACATGAAGATTTCATTGGATTTCGTGATTTGGAGTGACGCTGATGGTTTGGTAAATTTGTTAGCATGTTCTTTGTGCTATAGTTGTCTAAATAACTCTTAATATCTTACGTGAACATACCAGGCACATTCACAGTTCGTTGTTTAAGCGTCATGTAACGTTAGCATATCATACACTTATTCAGCCTGTTGTTCTCTAGTTTTATTTTGATTTTAAATTGCCTTTCAAGATGACATGTATGTTTTTGGTGTTGGATTTTATCAAATAAATTTCCCCCAAAAATGCGACTTATACTCCAGTGCGACTTATATATGTTTTTTCCTTCTTAATTATGCATTTTTGGCTGGTGCAATTTATAATCCGGAGCGACGTATAATCCGAAAAATATGGTATGCGAAATGGCAACTGGTTGAAACGTAGCTAGTAAGCACACGACCGATAAAAACGGCAATGAGTAAACAATATTCCAGCTCCTATCTCTTCAGCGCTTAAAACGTCTCACCCATGATAATGCGGCGCAAGAAAAAGACACAAACAGTTCAACAAACGGGATCATGACAAATATATCTGTCATTCACCACACGTCCACTGAGCTGAGAGTCTGTCTGCCTGTGCTCCAATCAAATTCATCAACATTGCATTGGAGCAGCTGCACCAATAATTAGACGTGGTCTGAGCAGGCGTAACTTTAAAGTTTAGACCGACTTTCTGCTACCAATTTGTCACTCTTCTGGGCGCAGCTCAAGGGCTACACCTCGCTACCTGAAGATGAAGCTTGGCACACAGTCTGTCATAATGGCAAACACGCGGCGAGCTTTGCGCTTACCCGAAAATGAGAATATGCTCCACCGCAGATGCGCCATCTATGATAATAGTGCCCAAAATGTGAAAGTGATTTGGCTACAGATAAGCCTCATGTGCACATATTAACAAAAAATGTCACACAAGAAAAAAACAAGTTCCTAGTAAATCCTTTTTAAATGTTTACATCAAATATGGTACAAAGGCGGAGTCCCTGTGACTCCTCTGCAGGACATACATCTGCACGGCGACAACCTGGACAGAGGACACCCAACCACCAGTGGTGGCAAATCCACATTGAGAAAATAAAATCCCAGCCATAGTGAGGCTTGAGCCACAGGTGCTTTTGCTCAAAGGGCAAGTAAACAATATCTTGAGTAGAAAAACGTGGCTAAAGCCAAACGGTGGCAGGGTTTTTACTTTCTGGACCTGGATTTGCCACCTCTGCTAATCGTAGAATACAGGATGGTTCCACCAGCCTCACAGAGGAGCCCGAGAGACCGCAGGTAGGCCAATATAGTGACCTATATCATCCTTCAACACCCACCACAGCAGACAAATAAAAGGCACCTCAAAAGGTCAACTTGTAAACACCACAACTGCTAGCCGACCACCCAACCCCGAGCAAGTAAGAGGCAACCACCCTCTAGTGGGGCCACGGCGACACACCTGAGGGAGGGCAACATTCCAGCCCTGTATGGAGTATGGAAGACACGGAGGGGACATCGAGTGATAATGCAAAGGATACTGGTTGGAGTCTTACTGCAATTTCTAGTCTATATTTATCTTCTCAGTGTACCCTTTCCTCACATCACAAAGCACAACGAGCACCAACCCCACCCCACCCCCACCACCAACAGCAACAGTTTTTGTTCTTGATGCTCACAGAAGTGAGGTCAGTTGCTCTTGCCATGCTAGTGGGGGTTAGACGTCCAATTATTTTATTTTATTTTTTTTGCCAATTTAGAGCTATATTTTTCCATGAAAATCATGGCCAAATTTCAAACTATACAGCCTTTTAATTTCGAGGATACATTGTATTCAGAGGCTGAATCAATAACAGCAGACTCCACAATAAGCAGTTTACTCAGCGATCGATTTAAGACCTGTCACAGTTATACAGTCAAAACTCCACAGTAGTTTCATTGTGTCAAACTTTAACTCCTTTGAGGATTGTGGCCCTCCAACGGTCTTTAATAGACAGGATGAAGAAAAACTACAAAGTGACCACTCAATGGCTGAAGCAGGAATGCAGTCTTTAACATTACAGATCTGTGGTTGTGTTGTCATGATCAACATGAATGTTTTAGCATAACAATGATTAAAAACTCAGGAATGAAATGTCACGTGATTTTCCCCTTGGGAAAATTTGTGCATAGCGTAAGTGATGAAGGATGCGGAAATCTCTTGCCTGCAAGTGAAGTTGTGAGGTGACGTGGTATGGAAGACTTTGAAATGAATTGGATAATCAAAACAAACAAACAAAAAAAAAACAAGGCAGTTGAATGAATCGTGCTGTTAGTCCCTGGGATGGTCAGCAAGTAAAAGCAGTAATTAAATTAGCGACCCGGTGGATGCCTGTAGTGTGGGTGCCACACAGCTTTAACTTCATTACAGGTGATGTAAACATGAGGTTGTCCCCCTTAGCACAGTAGGACCTCCCACATCACTGATTCATGTATCAATCATGTACACCACAAAACACAAATGCAAAAACACGGGGTATGGCCCAGACGAGGAAATGTAACTGCCCCATCACATCAGACGTACTATTGACATGGTACATTCTGTAATCCATTTATGAATGAGATGGAATAGCTCCACAATGGGGAAGGGCTATTCATCGTGTAAGCCAACCACTGCACAGTAAAACAAGAAATAAATGAGAAACCCTTGTGTGAAAACTACATATTCCCACTCATGTCTCTGAATATTAATAAACTGAAATAAATTATTAATCTGGGCAATTATGATGGAGTGCAAAAGAAGATGTGAGACCGATAAAGGAAACTCAAGTCGTGTTTGTTCAGAAGAGCATTTAAGACTTGACACTGTCTAGACACTGTTCAGCCTGAGAATGACAGATTTTCCCTGTCTGGCTGGATCTTATTGATGATCATCACGAAAATGTGTCGCTGATGATTCACACCTCCATCAAACCAAGTTTGGGCTAACTAAACCTGCAGGCCTGACTGCTGACCTGAACTCTTACATGAGGTTAAAAGTCAACCAGTGAGGAATTGTTCACATCCCTTTTTAAGTCTTGCCTCTTTGACATCATGGCAGCTGCAAGTGACGTGTTGAAGAGGCCAAGAGATAATTGGACACTTCCTTAGTGAAAGTGTGAGAAGAGAATATAGAGACTGGAATACCGGTAGTCATTACACGTCACAATATTGCACCAAATATTCTCACACTTTCGTGTTGAACAACTCCAGTCTGCCAGTTTATCTTCCAAAAGTGCATTCCTTCTTTCTTTTCTGTCAGGTTTCGGGGTAAATGAGGTCTTGAAACAATAGCATTGCTCTCTTTTGAAAATGTCAGAAAAATATGAATGACACCGGGGGCAGTTTATGACAGAGTTATGTTCTCAGACTATGCAAAATCAGGAGTAAAGTCATTACAGTGAAGATTTATTTGAAAAACACTTTTTGGCAATTGATATGAAAGGACAGTGAGGAACTAGTTTGTACAGTGGTAACTAGCTTGCCTGCTTGTGCCACACGACCCAACTGCTTTCCTAATTAATTGTGTTGCTTTCATACGGTAAAAAAATTGAAAGGGCAAGATGGTGTAAGAGTGAATGATGAATGGGTGCTGGAACTGTGACATCTTGCAATCCTCTACTCTTTTTTTTTTCCAGAATAACATCTTTTCATCTGTGTTTTCTCGACAACTATCAGCAGGTAACAAAAGAGTCACTTTGGACACAAAGCTTTGTCCGTTAAGATAAGATAAGATAAGATAAGATATCCTTTATTTGTCCCACACTGGGGAAATTTACAGCCTTCAGCAGCAAGATTGTGGGTAGAAAGAAGAGAAAAGAAAATACAGTTCAATTAAGTGCAATATAAATACAAATATGGATAAGGTCAATAAGTTCAATTAAGTGCAATATAAATACAGTAGTCACAGAACTATTCACATTCACATTTTTTGTCATATCATTTAAATAATTTTATGATTTATTTATTTATTCATTTTTGATTCAGCAGCCTGACAGCAGTCGGTAGGAACGAGCGGCGGTATCTCTCCGTCTTGCAACGCGGGTGTAACAGTCTCTGACTGAAGGAGCTACCGAGTGCTGTCAGGGCGGACTGGAGGGGGTGGGAGGGACTGTCCAACATAGCTTTTAGCTTAGCTAGCATCCTGCTGTTGCCCACCTCCTCCAGAGTGTCGAGGGAGCAGCCCAGGACAGAACTAGCCTTCCTGACTAGTCGCTCCAATCTCTTCCTGTCCCGGGCCGAGATAAGTACACTAAGGTGATAACAGAGAGGTATATACATGGACTTAATGTAAAGGGGACTGACTAATGTGTAGGAGGAGACCTTTCGAAGGGTGTCTCCGTTTTGATGGTTGCATGTCCGTCGTGGGACAACAGAGCTGCAGGCAAATGGTGCTTGCTGAAGAAGTTTCATGCAGTTTTTCATTCCCATTTCACTGTTTTTCATTACCATTTCACTCAGTCCTCCAGTACGTAAGAGCATGCAATATTGGTAATTACTGCCAGTAGCCCAGTTTTTCAGGGTCCATAATCATCTATTTTTCCACTTCAGGGAACTAATAACATCACCTCCAACCCATCCACCCCCTCCTCAGTACTGCTGTTCTGAGTAGCCCATTTCCCTGCTGACTGAGGAGTGCAAAAAAAAAAAAAACACGCATAGCAGCACAGCAAGATGCATGACTGTATCCAAATCTTTTTCAGCAACACCAAAAAGTACAAGGCAGAGTACAAGGGTATAGCTTTCTTCACATGATACTTTCCTCAGAAAATCCTGAAAGAGAATCCTTTCAAACTAATACTTTTGTGTGTTAAAATTGTGTTCCACCAGCGATAATCATTCTTCCATGTATTTAATTTTAACTGTGTCATGACCATTTTTCAGTCGATGTACACACTGTGGAACTTGTCTGCGGCTGCTTAAGGGCAAGAAGAAATAATGTAGCAATATTGGCATGATAATGCCACAACATTATCGTGTGGTCCAATCAGGTTGATCCAGTTTCATCTCAAGAAGCATCTGATCAGATTACTACAGATTAAGGTGGAAAGAAATCGGGAACAATTTTTGTTTGAAAAGGCAGGATGTGCCATACGTGCAAACGTATTTACAGATACGTTCGCACGTATTTGCAAGCATGGTTGAACATAATTTCAAGTACAGTCAAACCTCGGTTTTCAAACGTCTCATTTCTCAACCAATTTGGTTTTCGACCAAAATTTTTGAGTTTTTTATGCCTCGGATGACGAACAAATTTCGGTTCTCGAACGAACTGAGCGCACTTGAATGCACCATTTGACTCCTCTCGCCTTTCTTACACGAGGAAGTGACGCTTCGTCGTGTTGCTTTCCATTGTGAGCAGACGTGTTCAGTAAACATTTTTATTTTAAAAAGAACGTGGTTTCGGTTTTCGAACAATTTCGGTTTTTGAACAGCCTTCTGGAACGGATTATGGACGAAAACCGAGGTTTGGCTGTACATTCAAATGTATTTGCCAGACAAAAAATGTTTACTCCACATTACCTGTTACACGCTTCTGTAGTGTTGACAAGAAAACCAATCACAATGACGTGGCTAAGAAAGTTACACAGCCGGTTTGAAGGCGGGTGCGGGAAATGCCTGGCAATATGTGTTCAGAAATACAACCAACTTGGGGCAGCATGGCTCAGTTGTACAGTGGTCAACCCATACGTCGGCGGTTTGATCCCCAGCCATTGCAACTATGTCAAAGTGTCCTTGAGCAAGACACTGAACCTCCAGTTGCTCCTGATGCTGCGTCGTCAGTAGGTAACAGTGTAATGCGCTCTGAGTACCTGAGGTAGAAAAGTGCTGTACAGCCCATTTAACCAACTTGAACAAACGGTTGCAGTCCAGAATGGATCTTGAAATTCATGGACAGATAAGCATGTAACACAACAAAAAATACAACACACACTATAAGGCGCTTCGGAGTATAAGGCGCACCTTCAATCACAACCGACTTGGGGCAGCATGGCTCAGTTGTACAGTGGTCATTTCTCAACCCAGACGTAGCTACACAAAATGGAATACAATGTAATACAGCTTTATTTATATAGAGCTTTCACAACCGCTGCAGCTGTAACAAAGCGCTCTACAAATCATTTGGAATGCTACGTCCAAGAAACCATTATACTGATCCATATATAAGGTGCATCGGATTATAAGGCGCACTGTTGGCTTTTGAGAAAATGGAATGCTTTTAAGTGTGCCTTATAACAACACACACTATAAGGCGCTTCGGAGTATAAGGCGCACCTTCAATCAATGGCCTATTTTAAATCTGTTTTCATACATCGGGCGCACCACATTATATGGCGCATAGAATAGAAGCTACGATAGTGGCTGTGGTTGCATTTGCAGCCACGAGATGGAGCTACGCAAAATGGAATACAATGTAATACAGCTTTTTTTATGTAGAGCTTTCACAACCGCTGCAGCTGTAACAAAGCGCTCTACAAATCATTTGGAATGCTACGTCCAAGAAACCATTATACTGATCCATATATAAGGTGCATCGGATTATAAGGCGCACTGGAATACTATGTCCAAGAAACCAAAATACTGATCCATATTTAAGGTGCATCGGATTATAAGGCCCACTGTCGGCTTTTGAGAAAATGGGATGCTTTTAAGTGTGCCTTATAGTGCGGAAAATATACAGTATCTATATAGTGCCCCTCTACACATATACACACACACACACACACACACACACACACACACACACACACACACACACACATGCATACTGGCACTTTGGCACCTGAAAAATTGCCTACTCGCATATTTTTGTTCACATTTTTGTCAATATTTTTGTCAAGCATTTTTCGACGGTTTTTGTGGAAAACATATTAAGAATCAATCTGCATTATTTTTGAATGTTTTGGGGATTTAAGAATCACCTGCATATTACTTGTGGTACTTTTAGCACACTTTGAGAACCTCTCATCGAGGTGATCGTCATGACTTTCAGAAGATGAAGGGAAAGTGTAAATGTTACCTTTTACATATTTTTATTGGACTAATTCCTGCCCACCCCCCAACACACACACGCATACTGCCACTTTGGCACTTGCAAATTTGCATATTTGATTTTTCCACTGTTTTTGTGGAAAACAGATACTGAGAGTTAATCTGCATTTTTTGAACGTTTTGGGGATTTAAGAATCACCTGCATACCACTGGTGGTACTTTTAGCACAATTCGAGAACATCTGATCGAGGTGATCGTCATGACCTTCAGAAGTTGAAGGGAAAGTGTATATGTTACCTTTTACATATTTTTATTGGACTAATTCCACTGCAGTTTTCGTCAACTACTGTAAAACCTCATGGCATTTTGTCAACTAAAACTAGATCAATTTAAATGATCAAGGAAAAATGGCTAAAACTAAATCAAACTTTCCATTTCAATTCATGTTAGTCTTACACTGCGAGGTAAAGATGTAGCAGTGAAGTTCATAGCACTTACTAATCAGCCAGTCTGTCCCAGTGCTCCTTACACACATTGGTGTGATGTAATCGGCGACATTATTCACCTCATTTATTCATTACTTTTGCTGTGAAGCAAAAAAAAAAAAAAAAGCCAATGTCTGTTGTGAAATTAATTAGTTCATCGTTGTGTTTTTAAATCACACCATGGCTTCTAATTCACATTGGTCTATTTGAAAGCGATGCAGATGAGCCCTGACAAAATGTTGACGAACTAATCATCAAGTAGTTATATAACAACCAGGTGGGGTTTTATAAATAAAACTCACACCAGCCTCATTTTTGCCAACAGTCACAGTGAGTGGTGCTAAGCTCACACCCATACAGGCCACAGCTGATGCAACCCATGATGGCTACACTGTAAAAGTGTCAAATATAGGGCTTTGACGCTCGTGAAAGTCTTGCTGAAAAGGTGTTTCTAAAGACTGGGGAAAACATACACGGACATTATGGATGCAGGTGGGAGCTTTAATGTTCATGTCTATTCCACATGCAATCTTAGAACTAAAGCCTGGGGAAAACATACATGGACATTATAGATGCAGGTGGGAGCCTTAATGTTCATGTCTATTCCACATGCAATCTTAGAATTGGGAAAATGCTCACCTGCCAAAATATAATTGTTTTTCCCGAATTTCGAAGGTCCATCATTATTGTGACAATACCTTCAAACGAATGTGATTAGTTCCATTATGCCAACTCTCTTTTTGTCCCATGAATGAGACCGTACAAACAGATTCATATCACATCACAGCTCGAGAAATACACAAACACACAAGCACGCATCCACCACTTTGCAATTATTACACTGGAGTCTAATCGATTCTGCTCATTCATATTGAAGCACAGACGTCAAGGAAACGTCAAGAGAATTGCAAGCAGCCTGAAGAAAGCCTGATGAGAACAAGGACATGTTGTTTCTGGAAAGCTGTTTACATCCATTACTTTTCAACAACATGGCCACGAGTGCCCCAGCCCATTCAAATAAACACAATTGTTACAATTTGGGTAAAGTGTTTCATCGAGACAGTTAAAACTGATATTGCGAAAGAATAGAGTGACAGAGAGCGATGGAGAAAGAAATAAAGCTCACTGTTTTTAAAATCTGTTTTACCATCATTAATGATGCACTTTCTATCATTGGTCTTGTATTGCTCACAGCATGTACAGTAGTTCTGATGAAACTCCTCCCACCATGGTCTCCACAGCAAGTGTAAAAATAGGTTTTAATTACCATTCGTGTCTGGACTTCCCGAGGCTAATGCAGGAGTATTTTCCCTTGTCTAAAAATCAATGTCAATGATGATCATGATTGGAGACAATATTGAGCCCAATTAATTTCATAGCACTAAGTCGACAGATTTAGGACCAGATTCAAGCCAAGATCATTGAACAAAGCCAAGAAGGGATCATGAAATACGTAAGTCAATACACAAAAAAGGATGGAAAAATCTAAATGTCACCAGCTTGTTGACGCTTGACTGTGTCGGGAACATTATGTGGAAATGTGTACGAGTACAAGCAGCGGTCACCCAACAACATTTCCATATTTGATGTATAATATTTATTTTTCACTGTGTATAACACTTTGGTGGTACAGCAGCAAAGCCCCCCCCCCCATTCCCATATGGCATAGAATCATTTTATAGTGACCATTTTAGGTCATGCCTGTGTAAAAATCATGATCTTTAATCAGCATCTTGATGTGTCAATTCTTTGAAAAGTGAAGCAAAAACAGTGGTTACAGTTGTTATTTTTATTTGTGTTATATCTATATTTTTCCCTTGGATGGACCCTTGTCCAGTCCACCATCAATAAGCTTGTATCAATCTTTCATAAAGTAAGCTCACCAGTAAGCTCCGTTTTAGCCTTGGGCTGCTCAGGGTCTCAGGGTTGAGGCTCAGGGCTGCACTGCTGTTCTGTAGAAGACAAAGGTTGTCCAAACGCTGTACACTGGGGAGCTGCAGCGGTGTCACCTTATTTCTTAGCTGGGCCAGGAGTGGGGAAAAGAGACAAAGTTGAAGATTAATGAATGGTTCACTTGTATATTCTCAGGAACTACAGATCTATATTTTTAGGCTGCTTATCACTGACAAGGTAAAGTTTAATACTGTACATTACATCGCGACCACGTTTGCTCTTGCTTTAATTCTCATTCCAGTCCAGTAAAGGTTCACTGCTGCTGCAACATCGTACTGATAATAAAAAAAATGGAATAATAAATTGCCTTGCACCCAAATTTAGTGTGCAGGTGAGTGTTTGCCAGAAAGTGGTCTGAGTGGACGAACACATCTATCAGCAACAGCAAACATTCCTTCATTGATGTTTTTCAATTCTGCCTCGAAAGACTGAGGTATCTACTGAAAATAGTTCAAAGTTAACTCTGGAAGCAAATTAAACATTTTACTTAACATTCACTTGGACGAAAAAAAAAACATTTCACAATTTATTTGAGAATGTTTTTTTTTGCTTGTTATATGCACAAGTCATACGACATCAATGAATTGGGAAAATGGATGGCTACCATGTTTAAGTCATATTATATTGTGGAGCAGTTTTCTCTCCATTTTTAATCTCACACACACACACACACACACACACACACACACACACACACACACACACACACACACACACACACACACACACACTCGAAGAGCATTTGATTTAAGGATTCCAGTGGAAGAAAAATACAAATTTAATAACAATGTAATTTGCATAGGAAAATTCTATCCCCATACTGTACTGTGTGTCTTACAGTATGCACAAATACAGATGTCACATCTGTATTATTAGCATGCTAGTATCATAAAAATGTGACATTTCAATTATTCAAAGCTCCATTTAGGTGGAACCAGATGCAGCTTTTGTTCCATAGTGGCAGAGGTGTAACACAACTCAAGCATGGCAGGCCAACTCTGCATGGGGCTCAAGTCTCGACGTAGCAAACATGGAAACTGCTGGGCCACACACACAAAACAAAAGATGTCATGTTACTTGCTTGGCTGTGACAATGTGACATCTCCACCAAGTGAAGGGTGGTTCCATGAGATAGTCTAAGCTGTCCTGTCCAACCCTTGCTGGTGTGACTTTGGTCTCTTTCCTGGCATAGAGGACATGGCCAGAAAATCACCTTTTTGTCCAAGCCATCCATTAGTAATGACTATTAATGCAATGTTGCTGCATGTGCCTGCCGCTTATGGGAACGGGCAATGATATTTTTAGGTGCATGTCCCCAGCTGCACATGCCCAACTCACGGCCAATGGGCAATTAGCGGTTGTATCTCATAGCAGAAGGCAGTGCCGTAACCTTCTTAACACAAACAGACATCTGTGTCCTGCCCTTTTACTAAAGCTCTGCATTCCTTTTGAGCCCCTCAAACTTCCCATGTGCTCAGGGGCTCTTAATTATAGTATCTGATGCTATTTATTCTCGAGCTGTAACAAAACAAAATTATGGTATATGGTTGCTGGCTTCTATAGTAACTGTGAAGCAGCCAACAAAGGGAGCAGTAGCACGGTGGCATATTGGGGTCATAATTCAGGAGAATGAAACATCCACAAGGACATTTGCAGAGAACAAAACCCTGCCCACAGATATTCAATTCACATACTGTAAAATGAGGGCGCATGATACCACTTCACCCAGTTTCATGGAATCATCTCACAATGACAACAAATTGTGAAAAAAGAAACACATCATGTCTCACTCTCGTTTCAGTAGCCCATTTCTCACCAGTGTGTCCTGGTTCCCAAACAGTTGGCGTGGACCTTGTTGACCCAGGTGACGTCCGAGCCGGTATGATTCTATTATTATTTGTGTCACGCTTCCGAGGTATCGGCGCATAGCAAGAAGGGTCTTGCCTAAGGACCGAATTGGATATTACCATTCGCCCTGACCGGGATTCAAACCCGAGCATGGAGGCGCTAATCATGGCAGCACAAGAACACGCCCTAAACACAAGGTAAACAGAGGCCTGCATTTCCCACATCAGACAGGATCCCAGGTGTAGGCTATGCAAAGAAGCCCCAGAGATGGTGCAGCAAATCACAGTAGAGTGTAAGATACTAGCTAGTCAGGCATAACCAAGTAGCAGGAGTAGTGTCCTGGAACACTTATACCAAGTATATATTAAAGGTCCCAGATTCAAGATGGTAGAGATGGTCCAAGGATGGTTGAGAACAACCAAGCCAAGATCCTTTGGCATGTGTGTGTGTGTGTGTGTGTGTGTGTGTGTGTGTGTGTGTGTGTATGTATATATATATATATATATATATATATATATATATATGAGTAGTTGACTCTTTATGGCTGAGTGAAAAAAGAAGTTTTGACATGGGTGGAAGCACCAAAACTGACTACTATGAGAGCACCGTTTCAAACTAAACTGGCCCACTTCATTCAATTCCGGAACGTGAGCCGAGTGGTGTGTCGTCTGCAGTGACCTAGTTCTTCAGAGGGCCATGGAAGACTTTGATTTGTATATTTTAATGATGGCTCCATCATTTGATCTTGTTAGTTACTCAATCCTTCAGATGTTTACATTCCACTGTTGCTTTAAATTTTAAATGTTTATGATACAAATGTTTATTACACACGGTGATACACATTATTTAGAAAAAAAGTGATATCTATAATAAATCTTTTTATGTTCTTGAAGTCAGCGCCGTTTTGCAGTTTCATCATGTAATTACTTGGCAATCCTGACCCTTGAAGGCTCAGCATGGAAGTAGTGGATTGGAAGAGGCTTGAATAACCCCGCGGAGACTTCTGCATAAAACAATGTAGCATGCCCTATCACACCGCTAACGAAGATAAATCATTGCAAATGGAATAACAGAAGCCACCACATGCAGAACAGCAGAGCCCAGCTTTTCCCTGTTAATCCACTGTGAAATTCCACTTGATCAGGACATTAGCATCAATTACACCCCCCACGTAAACACATAGCTTTGACCCTAGAGCGCATTGGCTTTCAATAATTATCCCCAAAGTTAAAAGTGGGTTGGAGCAGCACGTTTGCCTTGTATTAACTGTTCTGTTCAAGTGCGGAACCTTGCCTGCCAATAATGGGTTATCAAAGAGTGCAATTAGCCTCCAGCAGGCAGTGTGAAGGGTGACTCTCGGACAAAGCCGGTGACATCTGAGGGTGCTGCTCATATTGTTTTTGGGTATGAGTGAGACACAGGTCATGGGTACTTGTCAACATAGTTTACTAATGCAATATCAAAGGGAATCAAAGTAAGACTCAGTAGACTGCATGACAACCAATGCACTAAAATGAGGACATGCATGGCAACTTGAAAGAAAAACAACACAACTTGCGGCGTATGACTGAACTGGTGGATCAAAATTCACTCTAATATATAGCAACCAGACAAAAAAGGAATTAGGTAACACCTCTTTACACCAATTGACAGCATTCAGGCAAACAAGATATACCTGAACATGATCATATTACTTTCGAAGAATGAGAATCCATGATTGCTCACACCAGCAAACGTATGGTCTGTTAACTATGGGTACAACCAGGATTGCATCTTCCAAACAAGCAAAATTCTTTAATCGGTTCTGAGAGGCGTAAATATGTATAGATTAATTTAGCATATGCAATGGGATTTAGCAAAACTGAGACCAACTGGAGTGGCTGGTTTTTAAATATAGCGTCTCGAAGACAGGTGCAACCTGGCAAGCACAACAGTGCCAGCGAAAAGACCTTTTTCACTGGCTCCCTGTACATTTTAGACTTCTTTTGAAGATTCTATTCTATTATTTGTTTTCAAATCTTTAGATGGCCTCGCTCTACCTTACCTCTGTGAGCTCCTTCGTCCCAGCCCGGTGCCTCAGGGCTGCGGACCAGAGACCGAGAACTAAGCGGAGGCTCAGAGGGGATCGAGGCTTTTCCGTTGCTGGTCCCTCTCTTTGGAATGACCGCCATCTGAACGTGAGGCAATCCCTCTCGCTGCACAGATTTAAAACTTGACTTAAAATTAATTTTTATCCCCTGGCTTTTGACCCAGCATGAGACGTGATTTTTAGTTTTACTGTTTTTGCGCTTACTACTGTCTCTGTTCTAAATTTATTGTGTTATTGTATGACTTACTTTTGCTCCAGTTTTGCACTTGGTATACATCGGTGGTTGTTTTAAAGTTCTCTATAAATACAGTTGAGTTTTTCGCTTGTGTGAACTATTTTAACATGCTTGAAACAGAAGTTATCGTGACGGTGCGAACATCGGCCGAAAGGTGCCTAAACATAATCGTCAACTGCGGACATGACACGACAAAGGTTAATCAGTGCACACACTTAGTTAGTGAGTGAACACGCAATTGAGCACATCATGGGAGATTAGTACAATGTCACAATTTTAGTAGATTAACATGCCCACGAACAGCATGCACAAGATGTTAATGACTATGAAATTTAGCACTCCCAATTTAGGAGCTCAGTAAATCGGCCCTTTATGTTCTCTATAGTCATACCGGTTCTTCATTTGGACATTTGGTCGCATGCTTCAACATGGTGGAAAACATTTTGGGGAACACTCATTTCGGTTCTAGACGGACTGCAATCCTGTGCAAAAAAGCCACTTTAGGCATAGTTTATATAGAGTGGGGCAGAAAAGAACCCAAACCTCAACTACATCAAGCGCCCTTGGGTTGAACTGAAAAAAAAGCTTGGTTAAATTATTTTCAAAAGGGTGGAAGCTGTTATACAAATGCTACCAACACTGTTGTTCATTCAATATATGAGCTTTGGAAAAGTCAATCAATTATTCTTACAGCAAACACGTTAAATGTATCATTCTGGCATCACCAAACAACTTCGATGTCAGCACCACTATCACAAACCCATGAACTCTTCAATCAGTGTTGTCCAATGATGGAATGAACAGACCTAATTAACTCCAGAAACATCAATTATGAATGTCTTCGGATCCCCAGAGGTGACCTCTGGCACAGTCAGCAACCAGTCTGCCCTGAACGTCAGACTGCCTGCAGACATGACACCTGGCACGTTATCAATTTGCACCAAAATTAAGCATCATTTGAGCAAAACAAACATTCACTGAGTGTAAACAAGTGTGCGTTTTTCTGTCGTGTTTAAAGGGTGGATGCTAAGGGTGCTTGCATGAAGAAACATGTACAATCACACTGAATGTTTAGATGATGCGTAAAAGCCTTGCTTGCATTGTCACGCATGGGAGAGTCCAACAGTCTGCCCAAGTGACAGGGCTGCTAACGATGATAATGCACTTTCACTCTGCTGTCACGGAGCCTTACAGAAGGCATCTCCAGAGCCGTTTCCCAGTGAAGATAGTGTTATGTAACATTGCGCGGCAACCCTGCTGCTCATATCACTAAAGCCTCACACTGTGGGTCACGTGCCTTACTGAGACCACATTCTGGCGCCAGCAGCAGCAGTGTTCCAGCTGTTACTATGACCAAGCTTCAGTCACTTAAGACTACGCTCAGCCACAACCCATCCACACACATGCACAGCTACAACATTCGCCATGTTCAGCCCTTTCGACAAGGGCTCTCCGATAACAGGAAGACGGTCTTATTGCACAGTTTTACATTGGCTACATATGTACTACATCACAGTAGGGCATTTGGAATGAAACAAAATGAGAATCATGCACAAATGCACAATTCATGTGCAACAACGATGATCCCATTCCATTAAATCCCTCATGAATAATATGTCCTCAACTAAATCAAATGTAACCTTCATTCACAGTAATTTCTCAAGAATAAGACACATTTTTTTTTTTGTTTTTGTTTTTTGCCAAAATAAATCATTTAAAATCAAGGGGGGTATTATTGACGATTACGCACAAGATTACAAAATTATGTTATATTGTACGGACAAAAAAGTGTACTTTTATTTCAAGTTGGTGTTTAAATATCTACGGCAATGTTACAAATGTATCTATAACATAACATAATTTTCACTGCTCACCAAGAACCTTGACCGCTGAGTGGATTTGTCCCAAAATGGGTCCGGGCACGTGACAAGGAAACAGTCATCAATAAAAATTTATAAATATGTCCTACCCGATATCGTGTTTTGTACAAAAGCAGGTTGCCTAGAGGGCAAACATCGTTTCCAAATCAAGCCTTTATTTTTTGCAACATCGCCATGTCACAACACTCTCATGTTGGACACATTCAGTAAACATCGGCGCATATTGGGGACATTGTGCGTTTTCATTTTTGTGATATCAGGTAACACACGAGAGGTCTTCATCTCACAAGAGGAAGCGTTGACAATTCTGACGAAGGCTGGAGTGTTGATAGCCAAAAATGTTAACAAGGTAAGAGAACTTCTCAATCCACAAAAAATATGTCTGAACACAAAAAAAAAATCTCAATCTATCAAATTAGTACCCATGTGTCATGTCGGTCTGAAAGACTTGAGAATTTTCAACCAATGCAATATTCCGGGGGTGGCCCAGTGGTCCAGCGGTTAGCGCGTTGACCTCACAGCGCATAGGTACCGGGTTAAATTCCAGCTCGGGCCTCACTATGTGGAGTTTGCATGTTCTATGTCTATGTGTGCCCTGCGATTGGCTGGCAACCGGTTCGGGGTGTCCCCCGCCTACTGCCCGAAGACGGCTGGGATAGGCTCCAGCACCCCACGCGACCCTTGTGAGGATAAGCGGATCGGAAAATGGATGGACGGACAATATTCCGGTATACCTCTAACGTGGCAACGCCCTGAGACGAAGATTGGTCCACACCAAAGACCGGACACCCCATACTCAGAAAAGAGATCTGGTGCATGGAGTCGAGAGCAGTGAGGAATGCACAGATATATATATTTAGCAAATCCACCAACCACTGTACAGACGCATAGCCCAACACAGATGGGACAAGACTAAGCAGTCTACCTGCACCTCAGAGAGAAGGAGCAATCTTTTGAGGACAAAAATGGACATATTATTCACAGAGAACACAGGTGGTTTGAAAAAGAAGTAAGAGGAGCCACCGACCCCCTACGGTCTGTAAACTTATGAGCACAACTGTACATAAAGGTCAAAAGACCATTTCTAAACATGGTGGGATGGACAGGTAGCCCTACATACAATGCTACCCTTTCATCTATCCTAAAGAGACTCAATTATTTACATCCAACAGACAGTGAAAATGCAGGCCGTCGTGACTCCACTACCTTTTAATAACTGAATGGGATATTATTGAGGGGGTTACCACCCAACGACTTGCTGACAGACACGAGCATCTCTGCATGGCATTTTAACGACTGTCGTTTTGCATTCCAAAAGAATCATCCCATTAGTGGTCGGGGCATGCCTTCAACTTGGAGCATAAATAGTTGGGTTTGCCACACCAACTGAGACTGTTGCGCGCTTAACCATCACCAAGTGATGAAACAAACTCGGATGAGAGGTGAGACGTCAAACAGAGCAGTCCAGCTGCAATCGATTCAATACCCTGTAATAAACACACAGAGAAAACAAACAAACAAACACACTCCAGCTTTATGGATAAAAATGCTTCAGGCAGCTTTATGCATTGCAAATAATTATGATTCCTTCAATTCACTCATTCCATTCACGACTCTTTTTCCACACCAACAGCACCCTATTCAACATGTTTCATAGTGAGAGTTAAAAATATGAACGTCTTTCCTCTTTGTGTAGGGAAGATAAAAGCCACTTGCTGGCAGCTCAGGGATAACCTGCGAGATGATGAATGAGAATGTGTGCTTGTCAAGGTGGGGAGGAGGAGCTACAGTATGAATGGGAGCTTGTTATTTGAAAATGTGATCAAATTGCAGGTGTATGTCCATACTGACACCCCTAAATTGCGTAAACTGTTCTTTATACATGACATTGGGTAGCAGAAGCGCCAAGAGGCACACAAACGATTGCCTTCTCTCATCGTAAGGCACATCTGTGTACTCCTACTACCCAGATTCTCTCGTGGCTGTCATCCACGCTTTTATATGTTGTGGCTAAATGCTGACTAGGCACAAATCTAATGATTACAAAATTCAGAAGCGCACTTCTCTCCAGCGATTCTCAGCAACCTACAGGGTGAAATTATCACACTCAATAACACATTTTTGTGACCCACAAACAACACAGGTACACCTGAGAGGTCTGGATTCAATCATGTTCTTTTGGTCAGCACCATTGATTTTGCACGTTGGAATGTATCTCCTCAATTTATTAATGCAACTTCTCTTTAGACTTAAGAGAGAATGCCTCTTGGCAGGCGAGGCGGTCTCAACTGGCGCTGACGCTAACCCCCTAAATCACGTTAGACCATCCATGGAAATACGGTAAAGACAGCCAAGTATTGTCTTATACCCACTGCATCATAATTTTAATAAGAAGGAACACAAATAGATGAACTGAATTTTTACTGCATACAAATGAAATGCAATGTCCTCTGGCTATATTTCAGCGAGCCTGGATACTCTAGAAAAGGAGGCAAATTGTACTGTTGGACAGCCAACTGACAAGGCAGACAAGTCATTTCAATGATCTTAACCTTTAAGAGTGTGAGAGATCTTTATCCGTCAGCAGCAAATCTCCGATTCTGCAGCACAGCAAGCAAAACACAACCATGGATTGTATTTAAAACACACACACACACACACACACACACACACACACACACACACACACACACACACACACACACACACACAGCTTGACAGCAGATGGTAAACGGTGCCATACCTTAGCAGCAGCACTTAAAGGACCAGTACCGCGGCAGGTGCTTCCCACAGGGCTCCAAGGACAGAGACACAAGCAACAAAATGATGTCTATGGCAGCTCTGTAGCATAAAATGGTTCAGCAGTGCACAGCAGCAAGAAGCACAGCCGGGCGGGCAGTGCACTGGGAAAGAGAGAGAGAGAGAGAGAGAGAGAGAGAGAGAGAGAGAGAGAGAGAGAGAGAGATCCAGCCATCTAGCATCACACTACCACAGCAGCAGAGCGCACACATCAACACGCCCCCTTTCCCTTTCTCCCTCTCGCTCACTTTCTCCATCTCTTACACACATTTAGTCACACAGACTCAAGCAGGGGTGCAGAGGCAGTGCAGTACCCGGCACCACCGAGCATTACTCCATAACCAAGATGCCTTTCATCTTCCTGAATCACACTTGATCCTTCTCAGTCTTAAATTCACAAATCATGCACAATTTTGTCCATTTAACCTTCCATTCAACCTCTATTCTATTTTAACAGACACTCATGGGCAGCCATGATTGGGGCTCACAAGGTCGTTTGAGGATCTTCTACTACCTCTTCAGTCTTTCATTCAGTTTTGTTCAGTTTTTCATTCAGTTTTGGACTGCGCTTGCCTTTGTCAAGGGTTATCATGCCACAGAGGGTGCACCAACGGTCTCTAGATGGTCAGCTTGATAAAATATCATTCAATGAACGGTGGGCCAACCCATTCAGATATCAAAAACAATTGCAAACAACCAATCAAAGATTTGGAAATTAAGTGCAGAAGAGAATTAAGTGGGATTATTTGGAGTATCCATTTTTTTTTCCCACTGTGGGGCAAAAGGAGTGGAGCGGTGCACCATGACTGCCCTCTGTGGCTGACGAGACAACTGCATTTGTTGTGGGAAAAGCAAGGCGGGCGGCCCAAATGAAATATGCTTTCCTTAGAGTGGATGCCTAGCAACCATGAGCTTTCCCTCCCACTCCAGCGGGACCCTCTTAGCAATTCAGTTTATATCGTATAGTGCCTGTTTATCAGTAGATGCACCACAACAGCTTGATGTCAAGTGTCTTCTGCCTTGGGAGTAAACAAAAAGGCGGAGTGGGCTGTGAGGAGCCAGTACAGTAACCTTACCTAGTGTTTCTGGTTGAACCAGGAGTATCTGGAAAAAAAGCCATGGACTCCATAGGCATTATACATTATGGCTGCCTGCCTATGGAGTCCACGAACAAAACCTTAGCTTCACTAAATCTCTGAAAACTCAGAACAATCGGCAGCGAAATTCATATGCATATACCTACTCTCTCCACTTTAACCTAGAAAAATAGAACATTGATCGGACAATATTTTCCATTTTGTGGAGGTAATGATGGCTTTTCCTCTTAGGAGCTCACATTTAATGTCAATAAAATCCAAAATATTGGGCCGATCGCTTTTATATTTTCACAGGTTGTAGTGGAGAGGTGCATCTGAATTTTGATCAATATTGGCCGCCATTTTCAGAGCCGAGGTGACAACAGAACGTAAAATGAAGGGCACTATATATTAGTGTATTTTTGTGTTGACATAATTTTTATTCAGAGACCTATTTTATAAGTGCCAATGTCCATTTAAGTAACTGCTGCATGATTGGAAATTCTTGAGGCTCTCAAAGAAGATGTACCGAAGATATGCTGGTTAAAAATAGTGCGGCACGGTCGGCAACTGGTTAGCACATCTGCCTCGTTGTAGAAGTGCAGAGGTTCGATTTCAGGCCCAGGCCTTCCTGTATGGAGTTTGCATGTTCTCCCCGTGCATGAGATACACTGCGATGAACTACTGACTGCATAACACCATTCCAAATACACATGCACATATTTTCACATAATGTAGAGCATTTCATTTTCGATCATGAAAACGAGTCAAAACACAAGTTTCCAGTGTTGTTCTTGTTGTTTATTTTTTTGGTTTGTTTGTTTTTTGGGCAGAGGGGGTCTTTTTATTTTTTTCCAGAGATGTATGCTTTGCTGCACAGCACACTTGCAGACATGCAAGGATAGATGCTGGAGGGGATGTTGATGTTTGGCTCAAGGGCACTTCAACAATGGTCAGGAAACAAACAAAAATCTCCCTAACAAGACATGCATTTCATTGTGGAAATCGTGCATATTGCTCTAAGAGATAAATAACAATCAATGTTAGCCTTTGTTTGTTCTCCATCACTGGACCTCGGTTTATTATAGTTTGTCTTACTAATCTATTTCCAGGTGAATGAGCAAACATTTTACACAATTAAACAGAACCCTAATCATAAACCAGCAATAGGGTGGAGAGAACAGGGATGAACTCCTTCCCCAGTAAATGTCAAGCAGAACAGTAAATATTGTGGGATTTTATCGACAAAAACATCAAGCATCCTTCCTAAGGGCAACCCACCCGTCTCAACTTATTCATGTCAAATTGTACAGTGTCATTCCGTTGCTAAAAATGGGCAACCTCCACCTACTTATATCCACAGTGGGGAGTCATTTCAATCAAAAGCCTCCCTGTTTTTTACTACCCATGGGAGAGGTTTCATCAGAGGTCAAAGCAAGAAGAACCACAGCAATAAACATTTTTATGCAGCAGTAGCAGCAGTAATAGCACGTACACTACAGTCACATGCAAAGACGAAACAAACACACACACACACACACACACACACACACGCCAGAATACTATGACAGACTGGCTGCACATGGACATTAACAAGGCACTGAGGCAATATACAAGCCCAGCTGCAATTTAGAAATCTTCACAATACTGCTATTTATCTATTATTAGACCTTGTCTTGTTTCGGAGTATTTGTAATCAGAGTAGTTCATTTTATATCAAGCAATTACAAAATCATGTCATTTTAGGAGAATGAATACGAAAATCCACATACAGTACAAGGTTTCAATTAGTTAGAGCTACGGAGTGCAGCATGAGATCAGATTGTGGCTGCGGGCATCAACCAGTGCAGCTTGTGTCCAGACCAGACGTGGCTGAATTAAAAGCTCGCTCACTTTACGCTTGATAGTAGACTCGGCTCACCTTGTCTGTGCCTTTCATCTGACTGCTCCTTTTTGCTGGAGGTAACCTTTGTCCCGGGCTCACAACGCACTCCTTCTGACAATGTTTCAGGAGTTTCTCCAGCCTGCAAGTCTTCTCACACCCCATTGACCCCTGGCGTGAAAGGGAAGGGGTGATGAAAAAAAATGAAGCCCGGTAGGAATCATTCTTGCGGATTGACTACAAGTAACAACCTACCATGGCAGGCCAGTTTGCATGCCACCCCAAACGCTTGTCATGGTCAGCTGCGCTGGGTGGCCGGATGATGTCATAACTTCAGATTATAAATATCTGTATCCAGCAGGGTTACATAATAAGAGGATGTTGGATTATTGTCGACATACAGAGACAGTGAAGAGTGCACAGCTGGCAAAAGAAATACATTAAAAACAATAGCAAAATTAAATGTTCGGCCTACATACACTCGTGTTATATTTGCTTTCTGACACTGGGTAGCACATTTCTGTTGAGAATATCTTGACAATCTTGAAATGTCATTGTCTACCCCGCACAGATTCAAGACACCGTGTGCCAGATGAAGCAAAGCAGCCCCAGAACAAAACAGAGCCTCATCTTTGTGTCACAGTTGGGACAGTGTTCTTATCTTATGCTTCATTTTTGCTTCTGTGTGAACATAGAGCTGAGGTGCCGAGCTAAAACGCACCAGTTTTGTCTGGTCTGTCCATAGGAAATTCTTGCAGCAGCTTATCAACATGCAGTTAGGCTATTTTAATGACTTATTTTCACCTGGGTGGCCCAGTGATCGACTGGTTAGCGTGTCGACCTTACAGGGCTGTGGTGGAGGGTTCGGTTCCGGCTCCAGCCTTCCTGTGTGGAGTTTGCTTGTTATCCCTGTGTCTGCGTGCGTTTTCTCTGGGTACTCCAGTTTCCTCCCACATTCCAAAAATATGCATGGCAGGTGAATGGAACACTCTAAATTATCCCTAGGTGTGCGTGTGAGCGTGGATGGTTGTTTGCCTACGTGTGCCCTGCGATTGGCTGGCAACCGGTTCAGGGTGTACCCCACCTACTGCCCGAAGGCGGCTGGGATGGGCTGCAGCACACCTTGCGACCCTCGTGAGAATAAGCGGATCAGAAAATGGATGGATGGATGTTTGTTAAACCAAATGTTCCCACAGTTGCAAGAGAGACAATGAAACAAATTATATTAAAAAAATCTACTGGTAATTTAAATGTAATTTTAATCTTATTTGAGATTCAATTTGTCATTGGGGGTGTAGATCAAGAGAAAAATGGCATTTTAGTTTAGTATTTTTTGAAACTATTTTCAAGTATTCTTTGCTCTCATTGTTTTTTTAGATTTGGTCTCAGGGCAAGTCAATGTACTCAGAAACTGCATGCATTCGTATTTTGTATGCGGATTATTTCTAATTTGATGGGTCGGACGTAAAATGTCCTCCAATTCTGGAATGATCCATGTAGGATAGCATGAATGCGCATGTGGTTAGCACATCAGCGTGACAGCTCTGAGGTTACGGGTTTCAGGGTTTGAATCTCGACACCAGCCTTCCTGTGTGGAGTTAATGTGTTCTCCCTGTACTTGTGTAAGCTTATGTTATATGATATACTACAACCTGTGAGGACAAGGGACATATAAAACAATGAGAAGGAAGTATGTGTAATATGTTTAAGAATGCATTTTATTTATATATTATATATTTCACACAACTTTGATATAAAATCTAATTTATCACGTTCAAATAATACAAATGATTATGTTTTACCATCATGAGGAAAATGTGGCCCTAAAACAACATCAAAAACATTTTCACAGGTATAATTTCCAACATCACAGTCACAATGTCAAAAACCTCTTTAACTGCGGATAGAGAAGGCACAATTTAGGCTTTATTGTTGAAGTCAACCATCATGAATACAAATGGTTGTTTTAGCACAGTGGGTAAAATGCTTCCATAAAATTACATCAAAAGAGATTTTCAAAGGCATATTTTCAACATTACGACCACAATGCAATTTTGTTTTATTCGGGATAAAGATGGAACAATTTAGGTTTGGTTGTTGAAGTTAAGTCTAAGTCAACTGTTAAAATACGCTACTTTAGTCAATATGAGAAATGTTCAATCAAGTGGAAAATATGACACCAAACCTACTTTACTTGTGTTCAAAATGTGTTGCAAACAACATCCTGAGATACAGCACTTACATTCCGTTTACATGACTTCAAGTAAATAATTCATATTCAGAAAGATCAAGTGAGCATATGAAACATTTAGCCTACAGAATTGGTTTCCTGTTCGTCTCACAGTGGCAAGAAGTAAGCAGGACATCACATCAGCTAAATAGCAATCTGGCACAAAAATCTCAGTGTTACAAATGTGATTTTTTGTTTTTGTCTTCATGCTACATTAGGTGGGTGTTGGGGTCGAGGCCGTGTTCCACAGATCTAAACTATAATAGCACAAAATAAGAAATGTCTAACATAAGGATTTTAAAATGACTCTCTTATATCACCGTGGTATGTATATCCTTTGTTCCACAATATCTGATAGGCTGTCGGTAGTTATTGTATCACAGAGAGCAACTGTACACTCAACAGCCACCACATTAGGTACATTTGCATGACCTGATCCATTAGAAGAGATGTACAGTATTATGTTGTCTTAAATGAAGACCTGTCGGTCAATGTCAGACAACCATTTTAACCCTTTCAGGGACAGCGGTTACTACAGTGGACAGCTTATCATGTTATCAGGTTACAGTTTGCATGAAAGGGTTCATGTTAAACGACTTTTCCAAGGAAGAATTTTAATACAGTTTTCTATTTGAAACTCACTAGATAGTGCAGTTGTACCTAATGTTGTGGACAGTGATGTGTTTTAAAGACCCATTCCCCATGTACAGTTTTGTGCGTCACGAGGTCTGTTGTCACTGGTGCAAAGAAGAACAGAAGACAACTTAGCATACTTGATTGTGTTTCTCCCTGTAATGCTGTTATGTGGTGAATGAGATGGCGCTGTTGTAAGCTCTATCACTACAGGAACAAGAGATTACTGTGAGGCTGTGACCCGTGTAATCCTTCACCCGAAGGCACCAACTAGTGCAATGAGTAAAATGAGGACACCCGCAACTCCACACACAGCAAGGCACAGCAGCTTCTGTTAAAAAAAGGAAAAGATAGAGATGTCAATGTCAGGACCTAAGGATGGAGGGATGGATGGTTGGTTGGATGGATGGATGGTTGGCAAGGTGCGCGGCAGTTATTACCCTCCTGCTGTTATCAGTCTCAGGCAGGAGGTTTGGTTAGTCCGACAGACAAGCCAACAATCAAAGCAATGACAGCAAGCAGGATCAGGAGAGCAAAGGCGAGGATTATATATTTCTGCCAAGCAAAGAATGTACTGTTAGTTGAAGTTCAAACCTACGGTAAATAGTGACAATAAGATAAGATATACGGTAATACCAATGCCTAATCATGACGCTGAGAGACAACTATAAATATTAACAAAAGGTTTCATTGTAGTTCGCTGATAGTTGTTAGTCAGTGTCACTCAAAACTGAGCAATATTGTCTATGTCAAGGCAGAGTTTCATTGAGTTCTTGTATTGATTTCATTAGAATGTGCCGGGTGTGGCTGACAAGTGTGATTATAAAGTCGCACTTACCCGCCTGGATTTTTTCTGGTATCTTACTGCTTTTTTGGTTTCTTCTTTAGCCCGACAAATGTATTCAGCTGCATTGGAAACATTGTTCTCAATGTTATTGACCATTTCACCCTGTAAGAGAGATTATGAATATTTTAATTTGGGTAAATGTAAATCTAGTGGGTTTTTTACAGCACCATAAATAACATAGTGACATAATATCCATACATTGCGTGTCCAAAAAAGGGTCGCAGAAGAGCCGGAAAACAAAGAGAGAAACTGTAAAGTATACCGCGGGAGAGCCTCAACTGAAATTTTCGACTCTGAGGGACACATGCTAATCATGAGGACAGTGTGCTAACCATGACATTATAGTTAAATTGTATACTGAACTGTATTTTAAAAACAAAAACAAGCGGCAATGTGGGTCAATTGAGAGTTCAATGGTTTAGGGGCCTGCGAAGCACAGTAGCTGCCGGTTTTCATGCCCCCTACTTTTTTGGATGGGGTCATTGTGGTGGTCATGGGGAGGGACTCAGGGGATAGTGTTGTAAACATTCATTTTCGGACATAACATTCATTGTCATTCTGATTGCATTTCTGTATCGGTGGCATACATGTGCATCTGGTGGCACTTTTACTCTTGCGGCGACCACCCAACTTGGGGATGGATGCAGAGCACTAACCGCTCAGCTATAAGTCCGGCCCGCCATTTCGCTTTATAACCGTATTAAAAGATATGTAAAGTGAGTTTTCACAAGCTGGCATCTGTTATTTATAACCAGAAATATGTTCATATTCAGTGGGGTGGACGGACATTTATCAAAGTATATAAATATATGCCCCCTTCTATCTCAGCAGGATGCCCCTTCAGCCTGCGCATCAAACTATTATTGATCCACCGACCATGCATCTAATAGGTGGATGCTCGGGGCCGCCGCCCGTTGGCCCCTCCGTCTGTACGCCCCTGCAGTGGATACCTGAGTTTCAACTAGCATTGCCATGTCCATGAACATCACATGTAGCTCTCTTATGCTGGACTCCAGTCGTATAATGTCCTGATGTCGTGATTCTATTTCATCCAAGGCCTGACGTGTGATCTTGGAGTCCGAGATGATCTAAATTAGAACAGCAAACTAGCCATAAAGATGATACAACAGTACAGTACTTGAAACAAGCAGCAATTTTCTCTGCCACGAGATGACAATTTCACATTGCGTACCAGTCATGTGATGTTAAAAGAACACTTACGTCCGATGTGAAGATGGATGGAATTCCACTCTCTAGCATGTCTTCCAGTTCTTCGTTGGTGGTCACTCTTCCAGCTAAAATGATTATTTTTAGAAATTAAAATATGTTTTGTGACCCCAAAATATGACATTAATTCTAATGTCTGCTTTACTGCTAATGAGGAGGTACTCTGGGATCTGCAGTTGCCTCCCACATTCAAAAAATACATTACTACGGGAGTTGACAGGTGGGAAGATCACTGAAAATTCAAACTGCCCATATATTTGAATGCTAGAATGAATGGTCTGTATGGGTGCAGTTAACGCATGTGTACACTCGCCCAAAAGTCAGCGAGGATAGGTTTCACGCTGTAAAAAACGCTTTGGGAGAGTGTCAAACTATTAAATCAACCGATTACGGCCGTTCAAACGTCGGCCAAAATAATCAGCCAAATGGCCGATGTTTGCCAACTGTTTCGACTGTGATGTATCAAACCATTTACAGTAGCTGGACACGAGCAACACTGTTCTCATTATTTATGACATATAAATCTATAACATAACCTTGCATCTTGAAATACACAATACAACTTGTTGAAAAAGACATTCGATGGACCCGTCATTCAAAACCATGCAAATCTTAATTTTTACAAGCAATGATGAGATGAGCATTGCAAATTGTTGACCTGGATGTCAGTATTTTATTTTATTTTATTTTACACAGCTTAAAGTCACAGTTTGTTTAAAAAAAATAAAAACAATAAAATTAAAACATACTGCAACAAAAATCAAACATAAACGTGTTCAACATGGCACACATTCAACGATTGATAACACAAACACTCATATGACAACGATTATCCCTATAACTTCATTAATTGGCATTACACCACGCAATGCATTCTGAGAACCAAAAAGTAAAGTAATTCTTTTAACAATATATTTAAAGTTGACCCCAACTATTCGCAGGGACCAGGCCGGACTGCGAATGCCAAAAGTCAATGTATAATTGATGGCCATTGAAATGCTTGGAGGGATATTTTATTCATTTCAAATGTGTTAATTATTCAGCCGATTAACCAGTAACCTGTATTTTTTTTTCCTGCCAATAATCGCAATCGGCCACAAAAAAAAAAATATATATATATATATATTTAGGATAAAGAGTACATTAATTGAAAAGCTATGAAAATGCATCCATAAAGTGGGTGAATTTTACTGAACATTTGTGGTTCTGTTCGTATATATCGTATGTATCATCAGTGGGTGAATAAGAAGCCAGTGCTAATTGAGAGCTTTGACTACCTTAAATGTTGAAAAGCCCTATGCAAATAAGATACAATTATATACAACGTACTGTACAGGTAAGTTGACATTATTAATTGATAGTAGTATTACTTCTAAAAGTTGTAATGATAGTGTATTTTATGTCATTTGAATGAGTAATTTAGTTTTGGACAAAAATGAAATTGAGGTCAACTTTCTCAATTTATGTATTAGTATTTAAAGTGCCTGCAAATTGTCACCCTACATTTAATGGGGTGTAACGATTCTATCGTTTGATTTTCATTGTGAAAACCACCTGTGAACCTGAACAGGATAAGCGGTAGAAAATGGATGGATGGACGGATGGTTGATATTGTTTCAAAAGAAGACTAATGTAATAACAAAAACTGAGGTTTAACCCAAAACACACTGCAATCTGTTTAATCCCACAACAGATTATTGTGGTATTGTTGTGAAGATGCTCTGTGTACAGCCCACTGAGTAATGAGACCAACCCACACAAAAACTGCCGAAGCCAACAATAATGCCCCCCTTTCCTCCCAGGGAAGAGTGCTATGAATGATATGAAATATGAAATGCTGCCTTTCCGACACACAGGTGCGGTTTGTACTTATTGTGATTGAATACAGCAAGGCTTTAATACTATTAGACACATCTGAGGGCAAATGTAACGACACCGGCTATATTTTCTTCCTGTTGCAGGACATTATGAGTCCAAAATGTTGAGAGACAAACAAATGAGCTACTGATACAGATGCTGCATGTTTTTAACTTGACACCAGCTCTGGGCCTAGAGTCATTCTATTTGTGGATGCAGGTTGCACAAAAATAGAAGCAATTAGAAGTGACTCAGGCACCTATAGACATCGGCACCTCTCATAGAGAAACAACTGCCGACACTATACAAACAGAAAGCTTTTTTTTTTCCTGCAAGCCATCCCTGTTGTTGCTTAACCACTCCCTCCCTGGAGAGGAAAGTGCTTACTGGATGTCGCACTCCCTTTTGAATAGACTTTTATTCAGAGAGACTCGACATCACACGGCAAAACACTCCCCATTCACATCTCATTAAAATGCAATCCATCACTAGAATGCAAAAAATGTCACTCCGTGTGATGTCAGTCATCGTTAAGACTCCTTGACAACACTGTGTGTCAGAGACAGGTGAAGTAGTGTTACACAAGCCGCCCTGCCCTCTTCCCGTTGTCTCGGCAACAATGACACAGTGAACAGCACAGTCTCCGGTATCAGGCTTACCAGCTACAGCGCAAAGCTTCTCGTTAATGTTGGCCGGAGGGCCTGAGGGAGAAGACTTATTTCTCACTATTGTCGGGTCTTAATGGGGAAAACACCAAACCCTGAATACACACTTGCTACGGTCATTTGAAAGTGGGCCAAACAGGGCTTCTTGGAAAAAAAACATGGGGGAAATGGGCTTATTTATGTTTACCTAGAAGTTAGAGAAAAACATTTGAGGCAATAGAAGCGCATGAGCATTCTCATCCAATCGAGAAGAAAACTATTTATTTCCATGAGGCAGAATTAATTAGACAGATGCAAAAAGAAGCTTTGGCAGATTGAATAAGCCTGTAAAGGTCGACACCCCCAATGTCTGTTTAACAACAAGTTAGAGAAAAGGAGGAAACCGGTGGCGTCTGTTTCCTGGATCCTGCCTCACAGGGATTTTTTTTTTTTTGCCACTCTATTATCTCTGGACTTGATTGTCTCACATTCACAAATGTTTCTCGGACAACTCTATTCCTGCGGCGGGCAACCTTGAAAAACATATGCGTTGACATGAACACTATCTCTAAGAAGTATCAATACTCTACATAGAAGCACTCTGACCTCACTGAGGATGAATATGTGTCACTTACTTATCTCCAACTGTCTTTGGATCCGTCCTTTGCTTCGCTCCCTAAAGGAAACTTGTGTCTCATTGTACTGGGTCATTACCTCCACAAACTTCCTGGACAGCACCGTGTGCTAGAGATGAATCGAAGGACAAGGACAGAGGATGAGACAGTTGTTTTTTTTTTCAAACATCCCGATTCCATGTTGATGTATAGTTTAAAAATATGGGATGAAGATAAACACCCCTCTTTCTGTAGTAAAGCATTTAGATTACTCAGCTAAATGATGTACAAGTACTAAATACTGATAACTGACTAAATAGCCACCTGTGTTTTCTGGATCCTGAAGTCAACAGATGATCTGTTAGTCGCGTCATCTTTAGGCATGCTTTGCTCCATGGCTTCAGTGGGGGAGCAGCATGGTAGAACATAACACACGGAAAATATTCAGGATGTGTACAACGTGCGTGACAAGAACATTTGTAGTTCAACTCACATTTTAGTTTTGTTCGCACCACATTGGCATTCCCTTTGATATCATTGGTCAGCGCATTAAGACGATCCTTTGTTTCTAAGCACAAGCAGGAGAAAACAGACATCTGACTTTACTTAACAAGGGATGTCAACATGAAAAATACAGTGAGTTGAAGCAAGTCTCTGCGCAGAGGCCCTGTGGTAACAGCTCGTATTTACATTGTGTCATTGTGTGAGTTTCCTCTATTCACCCTGTTAGGGGAAGAGCAGCCTTTCTTTTCCTCCACGTGTTCGTTAATTTGGGATGATGAGGATGTTGGTTATCCAAATACAGGCTGGAGTCAATGAACAGTTCCTTCAAAGGGTTTCATTTATTTTTCTGCAGTTTAAGAATTGATTCGGGCTCCTAAGGGTTTCAGATTTCAGTCAGGAACCCCAGAAGAAACACGGTCATGAGATTATATAGAGACAATATGATAATGAGAGGCGGGGAGTTGCGCCTCCATGCAAATCCCAGAAACAAAGAAAGTAACATGTCATCTGACCCGGTGTGGCTGGAAGAAGTTGGGAGTGGTGAGGTGAGTCCAGACCACCACTACCCACCATTTGGTGTGATGGGAGGAACACAGATACTTGAGATAACAGTTCCTCTTTGGATGTTAAACATGTCCTATGGAGGGGGGCCCTAAAAGTGGTGGGGGTCGAGGGGCACGAAAGGTGATTGTAAACACAGTGAGCAGGAAATACCTCCGACGACATTCTACATTCTTTGTTTCTTTCAAATCCAACTAACAGAGAGGAATAATACCTTAACAATCCCTCTCTTGATCACAATTAATATTGTGATCACAAAATCAGCTGCGTCAAAATCCCTTTTTCAAAATCTATCTTGTGCAAAGCACAAGCATTGTCAAACAAATTACAACAGGAAATAACAGTCTGAGCGAAGCCTGACGCCAATCCCCACATCAGTCGAGGAATGGGGACCAAAATGACCAGTTGAATCAGAAATATATGTGTTATTAGCTCTGGGCCGCCTGATAACTTTGTCTTGGTTTCACATCCAGTGTCTCTCCGAATGTCACTTTGAAGTTGGAGATGTTTCTCGGGTGAAAAGGTTAACTTGCAGGCATGAGGAGAAGAAGCAGGGTCTGCGCGTTCCCCTGCTGGCATGGGAAAGTTATGCAGCATCTCCAAACATGGGCAGAATACACACTTCAAACCACCCAGTCGGACTCGAAAGAGTCCGACAACCCATCTCGGAGCATTCCGACTCATTCCTCCACTCTCAGGTGTCTTACTTAATGGTGAGAAATTTAGCCACCAGAATAACTAATATTTCATAATAAGATAGCCTATCTAGTTGAGAGACCAGACCAGACCGAACTCATATACTGAACAAGGTCTGGCTTTTTGAAGAACCATCTTCCAAGTTAACAGGAACGAAACGTGTAAGTGAAAGTGTATCAGACAAACACAAAGCACACAGTGTGATGAAACGTACTGTCATCTGGGTGGGGTGCGGACAGAATCATGCTGTGTATCTTCTTCACGTCTTCCACTTGGTCGAATATCCTATCAATGAGTCCTCGAACCTCCTCCACCTGCAAAAGGCAACCTTGTGGATCCGCCCATGGACCAATTCGTGACACTTGTTAGATCACAGCGACTGACCCTCCTGAAGAAGCCCTCCATGAAACCATCTCGCTCCACTGGGACTGCAACATCTTCCTCTGCCGACGCTTTTCTCTGGAAGAGCGGCAAATGAACATCCAAAGAAGGACCGAAACGTTAAATGAAAGCAATAAAAGACACCTACAGCAGTCAGCTCAACCAGCCGATCCTTCATCACAATGGCCAGCGCGTCTGTAGAACAGTTAACTTTATTCTGTTAAAAGAGTCTCCGGATCATCCTGTGCGGCTCCATGCGTGTCAGGTTTTCGCGTTTAGACGCTCGACGAGTGTCCAACAAAATACAAAACGCACCAAAATGAAAGGGAGAAGTCTGTTTAGAATTTGATCTATATCGATGATTCTCTCACCCAGATCCTCGCCAACTCGTACCCGTAAACGCCTTTTTATATCCCTCCCCCTAGTGCTCTCCGGAGATTAAACAAGTCCAACCTCAATCAAAGAGGAAATACAGTACATCCATGATTAAAACCACCACATCATATGTGAATCACTGCATCAAAATTTATTTTCAAGTAAAGCGCAGTGGGACGCAGTGGGTCTGCCATATATAATGATGTGATACAAATACAGTACAAGAGACGCTCACTATGTCAGAATTTAATAGATGCCAGACACAAAGACAAAAGTGGCCACACGGTGTCGCTGTAAGCCAACATATGAAAAACAGTAACAACCAAGAATGTGAAATGTGGTTTTGCGATTTTCCCTCAATGGGAACTTTGTTTATAGATGCCATTGTAAACAAATTTAGAAGCATAAAACTACGCACTATATTATTAGTATTTTATTGCCAGATAACGGCAGTGCCTTGAAACCTCTGTTCTGATAATGACACTGATTGTCTGTCCGTCTAATTTAATGAAACCAAATCTTTTCAAGAAACAGTTTGCTTTTAAGTAAAAATCTGTCGATCCGATTATGCATACAGTATTTGGGTGGTAGTCCATCCTGCCATCCTGTACGCACAAATATAACGTCATCTACTCACAGCTCCAACGCCCCTCCTCACAAGATCCAAAAATTACGTTTTCCCTTCCAACGCTCAGTCCAAGAACTCAGTGAGCTTTCACTCTTCAGCACACTAGAACGACTCCTATATGTATATTGGAACACTCCTTACGGATTCTATTTTTTTATTATTGTTGTTATAATTATTTGACGTTTCTTTTTTCCCCATATAATGAAATAACTATTCCTTCAATTAAACACTATTTTAAATTGAACTCTTTGACATTCTGGACAAGTGGCCTCATCTATCGTTTCTTGGAATAATGGGTGACCTCTGGATTTCTTTCTACTTGTGGATTTAACTTCATTGGTTTTTAATCATACTCTGTGGTCCCTTAAAAACATGGAGCTTTTTTGGGGAATCCATCTATTAACAGCTTTTGTTTCATGTATTAAGGTAAGATATATTTTCAAATGTCAACAGTACTGACATGTGAGCATTCTGCCCTTGTGGTGGCACAACCAGTATAAATAAGGGTTTTATTTTATTTTATTTTTATTTTTTTACAGGTTCATGCCAAAGTGGTGCATCACCTGAAGCATCCAGGTACAGATTTTTTTTTTTTTTTTTTTTTTTTTTTAATAACTTGGCGTCTTTAGAGCATCCCAGTTGACTATGGGCAAGAGGATCATATACTGTAGAGAAACAAACATTCACATTCACATTCATACCTGTGGACAATTAAGTTTTCAGTTACTCGAATATGTATGTCTTTGGAATATGGGACAAAGCAAGAGTACCCAGTGAAAACCTACATTAGTTCAGGAATTAACATGCAAACTCCACACAGGAGGTCCTGAGCAGAGATTCAAAACCAGAAACTCTCAATAATGAAGCAGACTTGCTAAATACAAGTCCACTGTGCAGCCTAAACTAGAAAATGTTAGTCTGTATTGTATCAACAAAGGGATGATGAACATACAGCTGTTTTTAGCATTGCAGTAACTCGCCCTCACAACGCAAATGAGAAGAACCAGGAAAATGTATTTCAAGGGATGGGATGTAACTTAGTTGAGGGTTGGGGGGGACCTTTGGAAATCCTTGTTGACCCCTGAACTGTTCCTCCCAGGCCTGCAGGTGTTGTCCACAGCCTCACATTATTGGCCTCTTGATGCTGTGGATGGGATCCACGGATTATGGGACCAAATTGGAAACAGACCAGGTTATGTTAACGGAAATAATATAAGTATGTCTATCACTGAGCTACCTGTGCATCAGCGAAGTGTCCTTTTCTGTCTGAACTATGTATGATCTCATTTCACTGTTTTTCCAACATCACGCTTTATTAAAATGAGCTGATGTGATTGATCAATGCTCTTAAACTTAGGACTTAAAGAAGCTAGACTTGTGTAATACATTTAATATAATATTCACACCACTCAAAGCAGTAAAACCATGACAGCAGTTCCAAAATATTACATTTATGACTATTGGAATTTTTGTTGTTGTTTCTGAGAAATGTCAATCGCACATTTTAGCCATGTTGCTAGATTTATTCAAAAGATGAAATTGAAGAGGGATCAGGTATAGACTTGAGCACGATGTGTGAAGCCACTCCCACATTGAGAAATTCCTCATTTGAGGAGTGGATCGATCCGAGTCACTCAGCTCAATATCACGCTGTCTCATACCTGCACATCATGTCCCTCTCATTGTCTTTTGTCTTTCACTGTTTCCTCTGCTATGTGTCCATTTAGGTATGAATCACATCACTGTCTCTCCATATGTCTTTGTCCAGCTCTCAGAATCCACAAGCACACTGTGCTCCCTTCCTCCCATAACACTTCCTATGTGTATACCAATGACTCTGCCTACACTAACATTTCTGCAACAGTAGGTGAGGATCTACCCACTGAGACATCCATGTATACTGTATAACACCCATTGCCCTCTGTTTTCCTGTCTGCACACACTTCATCATTTCTCACGGTTCCCTTTGTGCACTCATGTTGCAAGAATTAAACATTGTTCTTTAATCAGACCAAAAGTTGTATTGTTATGTCAAAAAGTAGTTGGGCAGTGGCAGAGTTGAAATTATTTCTGTCTGTGTTTGTTATTTTTACAAATTATTGACCATGCCAAAGTGTTGACAATTCCTTGCTCTCTTTGTCGATGTAATGTCAATGGCTCAACAAACATGACATTTTGGTTACCTGAAACGTGATGGTTTTGAACATGTAATAATTCTGCCCCATGCCAGCGAAATGTATTATATTTTGATTACCTGTACTCGGGTCAATGAATGGGGTGGCATCCCATTCGTTTTTTAGCATTTGGATAATGATTGTCACTTCTTTCACGATATCTGTTAAACACCCCGTTCCATTAGAAGGCATACACAGCCAGACCATTACGCTGCCTCCACCATTTATGCTTTTCTTTTAGCACAAGCTGTTCCTTTTTTTCTCGATAGACCTTTCTTTAGACATCATTCTGGTACAAGTTGACCTCAGATAAATTTGTTGAAATAATGTAGAAAATGGTTACATTAGTCTAAAGTAGTGATTCTCAACTGGTGCGTCAGGACCCCAAAGTGGGTCATAACCTCATTTTGGGTGGGTGGCAGACAGCTCTATGTTATTATAAATAATTACATATTTTCGTATACGTTTTTTTTAACGGTACAGTACAGAGGCATATCAAGTTTCCATATGGCACCTACTGTATTTGTATTCGGAAAGGAGCAAGAAATGTTCCTTGTGCTCGAGGCACTAGTTTACAGTGGAGCTCAGCCTCTGGCTGTTGGACGTAATGCTTGGCAGAAGGTCAAAAACTTTTGAAATATAATTTTGAAATTATAATATGCTGTAACCGGTAAATGTGTTTTCAGAACCTATATTTAAACAAAAATATGAAATATGAATAGTTATTAACTTCGATGAAAGCGGGTTGGGATTTGGCAACAGTATAGGACAATGTGGGTCCAATGTGGGTCAGTTTCTTTGTTCAAGTACGTTTGAGCCCCTGAAAATGGAGGTAAAGAACTCTGCCTTAAATCGTCCTACGAGTATATTTCCTAAATGGTATGTGGAACAAAGTCACCCCACATATTGACACTTTATTTAAACTCCATTGTGTTGGTGAATAAAGCCAAAATTATTCATATATCATTTTCAAAATACTTCGACAGGGTGTAAGCGAGTGGAGAATTGTCATTACTAAGCCTAAATGCTTTTTAAGTCCATTCTTTATTTTTGCCACAGATATTGTTGAAGGAATGGTCAACAATGGCATTTTCCTGAATGGAGACAAGGGTGGTACTTTTCTCCACTTCGGAAGTTACCAGAACTCTTGCATCAGTGACCCGACGCTGTGTGGCCCTGACGGTAGGTACCAATTGGGAAAAAGTATATGGGAGTAAGGCCCATCAAATCAGACAGCAGATTGTCGCATGCTTTATAATTGTATATGGGTCATTTCATTTTTGCAGGAATTACCTTCTCCTTTTTTTGGAAGAACTATGAAGAAGAATCCCGTTTTGCTGTAGCATCCGGAGGTAAAGTCATCTCTAATGGTTTCTCTGTCTACACCAACCCTCTTGGAGGATATGTGGAGTTCTACACTCGAGGCAACAACCACAGATGGAAAGTCAATATCAAAGTTCCAGGTACCACAAACAGGCTGGATTTGTTCCTCCAGTGTTCCTTCATTTTCAACCATAAATATTTTATCTTACTTGTTGACACTGACAGGGACGAAAATTCATGAATACATCATAGGCTACAACTATTACCAATATAGAAACCCTTGCTCAACATGATAATATAGCGAGAAAGGTTACAGTACAGTTTTCCACGAATGTCTATGATTCAGAATTCAGATTCTGTTTTGGCAAAATGGGATAAAACGAGATGGACATTTAGTTTTGAAAAGGTTTGTTCTCACACATATCAGATGTTTTGTTGTATGCACCATTGCGTCCAGAGTTCACTGTTGAAATATGTTTTGGGTTACAGCGACTCGGTGGTCATCTGGTTGTTATCCAGTATGACGTGGACCTTTCAGGGAAGGATGTCTTGTCAAGGGAAAAGGTCTAAGAGCAGATAATAGCCTTCAGGTGTCCTGTGACAGACCTTATTTATACTCAGGTATCGCAGTGTATCAGATATCTTTTATAAGGTGGCGGTTTAAATTGAAATAATGGCTTGGCAGTGACACATGGTTTCAATTGTAACCTCAAAAGATGAGATATGGGGTTTAGTTTGATATTTTCTCAGACAGCTAATGCTCGCCACTGAGACTCTACTGTTGTCAATTCGGCTTGCAGAACCAAGTTTGGATTTACAAAGTGAATCTGTAGTTAGAGATACTGACAGAATATGTACATGAGATACAGATGCAGATGAGAGTGTTGGAGAGGGTAGAAAAATGTCTCTGGTAATTATAATCACTTATTGTCTTTCTTAATCATCCACAAAGCCTCAAGAAACTCAGAGATTTAACGGATGATGCAATAATTTAACTCTTGAGGATGATTCCTAATGACTCGTTTGCCTGGCGTATAATTGTTTCTATTATTCTTGTTGTTTTCCTTAAATTTTTTTAGTATACTGCCGGAATTTAAATGGAAGTAGCATGGTGAGCTTGTTGCTTTCACATCCACATCTCAGAATTCTGAGCCAATCACAGGGCACACATAGACGAACAACCATTCGCACTCACAATCACACCTAGGGACAATTTAGAGCGTTCCATTAACCTACCGAGCATGTTTTTGGAATGTGGGAGGAAACTGGAGTATCTGGAGAAAACACATGCAGGAATGTGGAGAACATGCAAACTCCACAAAGGAAGGCCGGAGCCGGAATGGAAACCTGCACCTCTGCACTGTGAGGTGGATGTCCCAATAATGATTTAATGTTGCCTTGTGAGCTGTCTAATGTAGCAGTCTGACAAATACACCAGCTGAAAGGATGAATATTGGAGAATTCTAGAAGAGCGATGCTTCATGCCATTATGTTTTTGTCTCTCAGGGCCTTATTGGACCCATATTCTCTTCACATGGAAAAAGACAGCAGGTCTGAAGGTGTACATAAATGGCACCTTGACTGCTGTCGACGAAACTGGCAGTGTTTCCGAAAACTATGGTGACCCTTACCCTGACCTCGTCATTGGAACTGGCAATGATAAGGCCTATGGCCACTATGTAACAGGGGCCTTTGATGAGTTTGTCATTTGGGAAAGAGCTCTTCTGCCCAGTGAGATCTCTCTCTACTACAGTGCTGCTATAGGTAAGGACAACACATGTCAATGGAAAACATAATTTTGTTTGTGTACCATCATCAAGATACAATATACAATTTTCCTTTGATTGTTGCATCCCTAAAAAGGAAGCAAGGGCCATTGAGATTCTTCAACTCAACCATGCTAAAACCAATACAGCAGGAAATTATATATATATTTTATGGATTTTTTTTTTTTTTTTTTGCAAACCCTTACTTTCATAACCATAAGACCCCCCCCCCCACACACACACACACACACACACTGAATGCTATTCGCAGCTGTGTCAATTATTATTTGTGTCGCCTTCCCTCAAATGCCCCACAGGCTACACTTAGGACACCTCAGCTCTAACATTGTAACAATCGCAACGATTGCCATCATTTTTAATTGTTGCCTTTGCCAAATCCCAGCAACAAAAGTCAACTGGAATAGGTCGGCGCTTCAGTGTCAAAATTTACAGTCATGAGAGAACTTCTGGAATGTAAATATAGAGGGTTTATGGAAACATTTGAAAACAGGAAATTCAAATTAAACTTGCGAGAAAACATCTTTACAAAAAAGCCTCTCGTGTTCAGGAATCTGATTGTTTGAAACAAACTCAAACATATTTCTGTGAAATCTCTTGAGAAGAACATCAGTCACGCATTGAATGGTTTATCTCAAATACATTGTGTAGAACAGCACAATCCAAAAAAAAACCCCTCAAAATCCCACTTCTCTGCCAGTAGCTGTTGCTGTCATTGTCAAGATAAGTGCCAGAGCGCACATAGTTCTGCCTTATAAGTGTGACTTTCATATGGTGCTTAAGTATGGTGGATTGCATGAGTGAAGGTCATTTCATTTTATTTTCATAACACAGCAGAATGGCTCTTCAACATCATTCCAATGGAATAGAGCAATTTGTAGATACACTTTTGGCATGTATCAGTTTTAAGACCTAATATGTGACTGATGTTTAAAACAATGGATGAATTTGAGGCAAGGCGCTCGACTCTCAATTGGGTCCAATGTGTGAAATGCATCCTTTGATCACAGTATGTTCTAAAAATATTTCACACATCATTACTCGAACAGCCAGAACATTACAGTTACAAAACTATATTTTACTTCCCCTGAGCACACATATAAAATGTTGCATTGAACCAATGGAGAGCATCCAGGAATGGCTCAGACTAATAAGCGCATCCATATTTAGGCATTCTCGAGGAGGTGTTTTTATTAAACAACAAAGACATAAAATGTGTCTCGGGCTTGCAGAGAAGCAGTCAGAATATTTTACTGCTGTTGTGAATATTGTAATCTTTCTTTCGTGATAGAGTGTATGCCAGTTTCTGCTGCTGCCTGCGAGACGAAATCTGTTTACCTTGCAAGTGGTTGTCTGGTCAGGTTAAATACTAACAAATATGATGGTTTTAATTGTTGTGCTGAATTCTCCAGGTCATGCTATAGTGTCTGCCACAACCCCGAGTGCCTTCAAAGAACCACCTTTCACAACGACAACAGTGGTAAGGTCATCATGTTCTACTTTATTGGGTTTGGCATCAACACCACACGCCAGTGCTATTTTGTTACGGGTTAAATTACACCAAACATACAGATTTACTGTGTGAGTCATGAGTTAATTTGTGTACTCTAAAATGTCACGTTTCCCTTAAAAATGAGACCAAGATTTGTTTAAAAAAAAAAAAAGTGGGTCTTGGAGCCATCTCACCTCACAGATTTAGGTCTGGGCTCTGGCTGTAAAATGTTCTCTTCTTTGAAGCCATTCATCTGTTGGACGATTTTGAACTGGAAATAATGCCACTGGTGTGCTGCAAATATTTTGATTGCGGTTTGTTCCAATCATCCATCCATCCATTTTTTTAGTGCTTGTCCTCATTCTGGTCAGGGTTGAGGGGGAAATTTTCCCAGCTGGCCTGAGACTGGGCAAACAACACTTCACACTCACAGTCACACCGAAGGACAATTCATACCCTTCAGTTAATGTAGCAGCATGCATGTAAAGCATGTGAAGTTGGAATACCTTCACAAGAGGCAGATTTATGGGAGAGAGCATGCAAAATCCACACGGGAAGGCAGAAAGGCCAGAGCAAAGATTCGAACCCTGAATCTCAAAACTGTCAGGTGGACATTTTGGAATTATTGCCCAAGAATATCAAACTTGGTTCAAAACCAATGGCCCTAACTACCGATCGGCCGTGGGCCATTTGGTATGGGAGCCACACAGATGGATTGGGGCCTTATGATAGTATCAGTAAATGTGGTGTTGGTTGTTTCCTCAGAGAGCCGTTGAAGTGAGTCCTCCTGTCGTCAGCAGTACGCATGAGGAGGTCCTAAGCTTCCAAGATCCGGAGTCGATGCCAGTTTTGGCCTTTCTGAAGGCTCTGCCCAATAGGACCATTCCTCATAACACAGCCAGCAACCTCACGCAGGTCTCGAAATAGTCCAACGCAACACACAGTTCGTCCGGTCATGAACCAACGATGCAAGTTACTCATTCATTTCACTGCACCCAGGCTTTTCTCAAAAATGTGGAAGAAGTGCTGTCCTCTCCTGGATTACCAGAGGTAAATGAGTTCACACTGTGCAAACATGAAATCACCAAACAAAAGAGCAATGTGATAAATACAAATTCAAGGATATTTTGAAAGATTTATGACTGGCATAATAAGGCTATAATACAGTATACAGACAGTCAAAAATAGCACTTGTTTGTATAAAACACCTCCACGTAGATGTAATGTACCGTAGATGTGTGGCTTCATGTGCTATAATTCCTGGCTCAAAGGTCATTTCACATCCAAACATAATAGTGCCCGAGGAAAGTGTGTGGTTTCAGAACATTGAGTGTTCAAAATAAACGTGCTTGTTTTGGTTTCTGCAAACTGAAACAGATGTTCACACAGGGATCGCAAAAGAGAGTCTTCAATAAATACCTTTACCTTCTCCGGTCTGTCCTATGCACTTTGAGAAACGTCACTGGTAGCTCTTAATGTAAAGATGGCATACAGGGCATTTTCACTGTCTATGTAGATGTGACAAACGAAATCGTGTTCATATTGAGGACTAACAGTACACACAAGGTAGAATTTGTTTGCAAATTTCACTCACACGCTATTATTCTTATACACATGACACATACTGGATATTGGCCACAACAAACACAACTCACCAACTTTTTCCCAGATGCATGAAGGCTGGAATTGCGCTCTCACGTGTCTTTCTCAAGATTTCATTCTGCAAGATAATTAGCATTTGTATATGGTATGTGATTAAATACAAATCGTTGAGGTTGTTAGCATGTATGTGGAAAAAAAAATCGAACAACCAAACAATTGTATTTGAAGACCTCACTTACTGGATGTAAAATGCTAGCCCCCACCAGCCCCAAAACGCACACACACACACACACACACACACACACACACACACACACACACACACACACACACACACACACACACACACACACACATATGGTCATTTGTAGGCTTTGGCCACATTATTCTCATATACCGCATAAAACCCTGAAATAGTTGCATACATTGATTGACATGATCTAATGCTGAACAGTGAGAGGTTGTAAAATGATGCAAATTTATGTGATGCAGCAATTCGGCCCTGTGGTCAGCGGTTTAATCGAAACAGTGGACCGAGTAATGGACCACATGGTGGCTAACTTGGAGCCCAGCCCGAACTCCCTCATCTCCCTGGGAGGAACATCATTCGTTGCAGGTCCGTACCATGTGAACCGTCCCAAAAGTGACTCATTGTTTGTAGTTTGTGTGGTAAGACAGTTAAGACAAAGGGACATGGAGCATCAAGATGACATCATTGGTTTGATTATTCAACAAGCAAAGGCAGGTCAAAAAAATACTGTAGCTCTCCACCTTACTTTCACCAGAGTGGGTCTTATTATCTTGTGGATATAATTTGCCACAAGCATGTTTGCCACTACTTGCTCTCACGGGCCCCTGTTTTGTCATTGCTGATTCACAGATTATTCTTTGATGAAATTTCCCCAGAACTACAATTTGCCACATTACCGCTTCCCCATACAGGGAAAGAACTACATATCTGTACCCGGGGAGGCGTTCACCATGCAGTGTAAGTGATCTTTTATGTGAAAGTCACGGCTTCTTGTGGTTGCGTCGGAATGTGTCACGCACTCAATCCTTCACCGCTGTTATTTGCCTCTAATTTACTCGGTTAAGATTTAAAACTAGTGACATGCTATGGCTTAGAGTGTCAAGGATTGCCATTGTTTGGCTTTACAGTGTACTGTAGAACTCCAGCTCTGACTTCAAGGCTAGTAATTACTCTTGCATTCAAAACGGAAAGAAAAAGAGGCAGCATATTTTCTCCACTTTCCTCTGTCGTTAAAAAGAATGAGAAATTTAGAACAGCCATTACAATGTGCTTCTAAGCATGTTGGATGTTATGCACAGGTCACTTTCCTCTGCCTCCACTTGGCGGTTGCACAAATTGTGTTGACCTGCAAGGACGTTTGGGATGGTTTATGAAATTCACAGTGAAATAAATAATCCTGCAGCAAATATGCTGGATATGGGTTCGATGTGAACCAAAGTTGGTGAGACAGGGTTAAAAGGCTTTGAAAAGAGGAAAAGGAACATTAAGGACTTCCTGCAGTGCCATTGTTTATCTTACAGCTTTAAGGTGGGACCATTGTGGACGATATGTCAGATTAGGGGAGGGTGACTCGACCCCCTGCTCTACTGCTGAAGTCATGTTCAGCTTTCACAAGATTTCCCAACAACTACATGGCTTGCAGACCTCCCCATTTCACCACTGTGCAAATTCAAATGTTCTATTTGGAGGCCAGTGTCAGTATACGGCAGCAAGGCGGTGTTAATTAACTTCTCTTCTTCGTGAGCATTTTAGCAGCACTGCTTTACATTCTCCGCCCTCATTTATTCAACTGTGTCCTATTTTCTTCCCATTAGCTCAAACCACCATCGTTGGCCTTTTTTACCATAACATACACAGCTACTACAAGGAAATCAGCCCTGTCAAGACCAGGTAACATGGCGTGCAAATTTGTTCAAACAACACGAATGTTCCTGTTGATTATTGCAGCCATTCAAGCTGTCAGCTTTGTACTTCCCCTGTGGGGGAAATCAGGTCCACTGACTCCAAGGCGCCGATGTTTCCTGAACAGCTCATGCCTGGAGTCAGTGTCTTATCTGTCCTTTTGCCTATCTTCCATCTCACCACTCAAGCTCCACTGACTGATACACCCTGCTATTACCTCTACAGCTCCATCACGCCAATCCAAACCTTGTCTCACCACATGCCAACTGGTGGTGAAGTGGATTGTTTAATTTTTACTGAATGTGGCAAACATTCACTTTCCCCCACTCCCACCCCCACGTACATATTAATACATTTATTTTGACAAATGTAAAGGAATAATATGTAGAGGGAGGATACTGTTTTGAATATGACTCCACCCCTTGAAGAGCAAAGATGTATTGCTTGAATATACATTTTTCTGTTGTTTGCTGCTGTATAACATTTGTGAGTGGATCTTTTTTACCAGGCATTCAATAGTTATAGCACTTAATGTAAAAGGAGTTCAGGCTATTGAATAAGTGTGGAAGATTGGTGGCTTCAGAATGGCCCTTGGAATGGGATCTGTTTCTTCATTTATTTTCTCCTTGTCAATCTCATCGTTTCATCTGAGCTGATTTTTTTCCAGCCCCCAAATTTTACACACACACACACACACACACACACACACACACACACACACATACATCCAATGTCATGGGCTCGAGAAATATAAGAATAATAATAATAATGACAGTAATAATAACAAAAATTACCTGGCTCCTTTAAAAGGATGATGACTTAAATGAACTGGGATATTCCATTCATTTGTATTCTGTCCTCGTAATTATATCAATTTCTTAGACCTTTTTACTGTCCACTTTCTTCACTGAAGCCATTTTTCTGTCTCTTATAGGATTCATGAAGCTGCTAATTATAAGGATCATAAAATCCAGGTAGCAAGCTGCTTAATCTCTCTGAACGTGGAGCCATCACCGGCCTTGTCAGTCAACCTCTCCGGGGCACCTCTCATCAAGATCGTTCTTACCCACATCTTGGTGAGAATCGAACACAATACAGCGACTGTCCTACTTTCCTTGTTGTTGACTCATGTCTTGACGTTCCATTAACTGGGTGAGTCAGTCATACTGGGAAACTGCCGTGTTTAGGTTTTTCCAGAATGGCAGATACAGATGTAGGGTGTGGGACACACACCTTATCAAAAGGCTATGATTTGTCTGTGGTTGCAGTAGATGGATGTCCCTATGTGAAATGTAGTAGTTCTATTTCTGGGGTTGCTCGAGGAAAAAAATGAATGTCCACCATGAACATACACTATTGCAACTTGGTATTTTGCTAGCACAAAGAACAAAACCTGTGATAATTTCCATGAGCCTTCTTTGCCTTTCCCTCAAGAAGCATATGGCTTCCAGAGGGTGAACTGATTATACCCATTTGTCCTGCAGCCTTATGGTACTCTGAGGGGACCAGTAACTTTCTGTTATGAACAACACTTTCCTCACTACTTTGAAGACTGTGCCAGTTTCCACAGAAAGAGATTGAAATTCACCACAAAAATGAATATCTTACAGTACTGTATATGGCTGCTTCCATGGATGGAAATGCCACAGCTGGGCTTCACTGACAAAAAACAATGTTTATTTTTTATCCTTTGCGGTCATTAAAATGAGCATATTGAAAACATTTTCACGTATCATTTCAACAGATAATATATTTCTGCTCAATCCATCGATACAAAAAAAAAGGATTATTTTGTTTTGAAGTGATTTATTAATTGTAGACAGCAAATTTAAACAATTCAGCTTTGCTTGGCATCATTTTCCTAGATGGGATAAATGTTTATGCTCCAATTATCTGGCATGATCCCGGTGATGATTTTCACGATATTTGTTTGAGCATACAATGTGGAAGAAGCCTTTAAATCTTCTCAGATGTTTACCAGCCCTGTTCAACGTTTGTACTTTACTGTTGACATGACCCCCCCATAGGCAGCTTACTTGTGTATGCCAACAACACAACTCTGTCATCATATAAATATGCTTTTAAATTTCAAAAGTAAGATTGGGCCAGTACTTTCAAATTTAGCTCGCATCACTTAATTTCCTTTGCAGGGATATTGAAGTATTTAATACTCTGTGATCAAATGATTTACATTTAGCTGATCTGCATTTGGCATGTATTTTGGCTGTGAAATTGTCCAGAGAGAGTTGTTATGCTCACACTGTTTTACAACTATTTCTGGAGTAACATGTATGTGGAATCTGATGGACGTGCAACCTGCCTGGAGGACAGACCTTTCAAGTGGCTTGTTCAGGTTGCTCATTATTGTCTCCACAAATTCCACCTCGGATATTCTCTCATGGCACCAGTAAAGAAGTGTAACATTTGTCATTTGCAGCTCGACCTCATTGTTTATTGTCAGGGAGTTGATAAGCACCTGGCAACTTCATGAAAAAACAAGCCGAATGAATGTGTCTACGGCAGAGATGCATCAGCTTTCTCTGAAGCCTTTCTGGTTGCTATGGTTACGGTTTGGTGGGTTGTCACTTGCAGGGTGCATAGGTTTTGGTTGCAGTGAATTTTCCTTATCAGATTGACGTCAGGACTGAATTTACTTTCTAGGCTGATGGTGTCACGAACCTTGTGTCATGGCAGGTACGACACTTAATTCAACACTGTGTAGTTGGTGACCTTGCAGTCTTGGTTGATGTCACTGTAAGAGAGCAATGAGGTCATGCCATTCCCGTAAGGGTCAGTCATGCATTGCATGGCACTGGGCTGACCAAGATTAGTTCCCAGAGAAAATGTTATCAGGGCTCCTGGAGGCACACACGCTTTCTCACGCCACTCAGCTTGAATGTTGATTAGAACCTGGCACCATCTGAGATTTATTAGCGCTGTCGGACTTGTTCAGATGGAGGTGGATTCGAGGAGGTGGAGGAAGGTGGAGGGAGAGCCTTTGGGCTCTGTAGTTAAACATTAATACTCGGGTAAAATCACTGACACCTCCTGCATGTCTTGTTCTCCTCCCTCAAAGCGGCAGTATGAAATAAATAAATAAATGGAAAAACCTACTTAAGACATACTTCATGAGCAAAGAAGATTAATGGGGTCAAAAATGAGTAGATATGAAAAACAGGTTTTGATTTTGTCGAAAAAGGCATTACTTTGGTGACCTCATAAAAAAAAAGGCCAAGACAGATGGTGACAGGTGAACAGGAGAGGTAAAGTGCAGATCAGGCTCAGTATGTAATCTACCTGCACCGATGAGCTTTCTTTTGTACTTTGATTTCCTCGTAAACCTTTTTTGAAGGGGCAGCACTGTCTCATATAAATGAGCCAACGCTAAGCCCGCACTACAAATACTGCTCGACCAATGCCTAATGCGGATTTTGTTCTCATGTCGGGACGGAGCTAGCCACATATTAAAAAAACAAAAAACAACTACACATACAGTGCAAGCGAGCCCCGACAAGCACAGCATGGATTGTATTTTATCTTATGGAGGCAGCACTTCCTCACCAAGATACCATATTACACTATCTGGCACATGCAGCAGATTGCTAAACACAAATGTTTTGATAACCTCACCAAGCAATCAAGTATGCACCACTTCTCAGAAGCTAACGCTTTATTGTGCATCAAAATTTAATGCAATTTTGCTTTCTTTTTGGCTTTCACAGTGTTTCGGTGGCTCTGGCTCAGTCCGTTACTTGAAAGCGGCGTTTCTTCGTCTGGCCTAGCTGCCAAGCCATTGGCAAAGAAAGTCATTGCGGGGGTGGTAATTATGTAAATTATGATGTTGGTCAAACTGTTTACTGCTGCTACTCCTTGTTGTGGCTGATACCTTCTTTAGGAAAAAGTTTATAAAAAAGGCATAACGAACTAGACAGAAGTGTACTGAGGTTTCTCATGAAATGTTAATGTCTTGCATTACAACATGCATCAGTACAGGTCATCTTTTAGAATTTAAAAAAAAAATGCAAAAAGTCCAAGAAGAAGCAGAACGCAAAGTTAATTCTTTTACTACTTAGTTTGCATTGAGGTCACATGACAATGGTTCTAGTTCTGAAGCTTTGGTCAAATTTAGATAATTTTGATGGAATAAATGTTAAAGTTAACATCATGTATAATTGGCATATCACCGACTCAAGAACAACAAATTTGGAAGACCGAGACTTTTATCATTCTTCTAATGAGAAAACATTTCATCTTTTTTGGTGGGCAAAAACATAAACATAAAATTTTGAGCAATCATTTCATCAAATAGTTTTTTTCTTAAATTACAACTACACATTAATCATATGAACACAATAAGTACAAAAAGATAATAGTTTGAAAAAAAATTGCGGTTCATTTTAAGAGCATGAGTTCAGTCAGTTTGAAGCCTCCCACCAGCAATGACCATTCTAACGTTGTCGAACTCAATTAAACCTTATTCATGTGTCATGTAATTCAAGATATGTACAGTATATACAAACACCACAAAATTGCTTTTAATAGTTGCATCTACTGTTGAACAAAGGGTCTTGATATACTTCATTTTAACGTGTCTTGTCTACAAAACATGCACATAGGCACTAGGCAGTGAAGCAGTGGCCGATTCAAGCATGTCTGTGAGATTAGGCTATATGATTCCATATGTTCCTTATTCTCAAATGACTCTGTCAAGGCTCAATATGGCTCTACTTACAAAAGCCAAAGAAACATTACACCACTCCCTTACGGAAGCCCATGGGAATTAAAATGAATTCATTCATGGAAACATACCAGTTTGTTCATGCAAACCTAAGCTTTGTACAAAATGACAAAACATGTTTGCCATACATATACATATTTTTCAAACCTTAGGGACATAGAGGGCATGTACTACATATATATCAAAAACAGTTCCCGCAATCGTTTCCTCACTCACCGCATGCCTATCAACACTTCTTGTTTTGAGTGTCCACCTCAGAGAGTGAGCCATAACCACAGCTGCATGTCTTATAACGTTATCCCCAGACATAATGACCTCACTCGGGACCAGTTGTGTCTCACTGCATGTAGCTGCATTGGAAGTCCACATACTGTATGAAGATTTAAAGCCAACCCTTGACTGAAAACTGAGACCCACTCTCCCTCATATTCTACAATAAGCAGAGGGTCTCACTAATATGACCTCTCACATCGGATAGAATGACCCGTGTTTCATGAGATATGTGCTTTTTACAGACAAACAGTACAAATATTTCCCAATTGCCTGCTGCTATTGCAGTAATTAGACAACCATATCTTTATACAAATTAAACAAATCCTGCCCACATTTTTGCCACAAAATTAAATTTTGTGTTCAAATTAAATTGTGTGGTTATATTTTAGTGTGAATAATGGGTATTTACAATAAGAATAACAGATACCGTAGCTCACACAAATAGTTGCCTAAAAAAACGTGGGACGGAGAGGGGGCAGCTGAGGATAGACAAATTTCATCAAAAGGCATCATTTCTTCTACAACCAGGAAAAATGTAATTACTGTAGATCTGTTGATATGACAAATGACATTTTACAGAGATAGGAGCTTAGGGACATATTAAACTGGATTTTCCTTGTTTAATCTAAATGGCTGCCGGATGTACAATCTGACAGAGATCTGGCAGGCAAATACAATTCTGATATTTGCAAGTCATCTGCAAGGCTTCTGATGTGGAATTGTGTTTTTCTGAGACTAAATTTTATGCTCTCATGTGCTGAAAGAACTGCTGATTTGTTACTTACGGCTCAATTAACTTTTGATGGTTCAGGTTTCAATGGGCCTCAAGTTGCTCAATGCCTTGTGTTCCAAAGAGGCATTTATTGTTACTTTTGGGTGTTGGGAGTGTTTACCTCGGGCTTCTCACTTTGACACAGAGGCTAGAGAAGCTTAATTTTACATTATTGCTTAGACTGCTTTTGTGTTGCACCCTTGTGTTTATTTTCATCCCGTATTATGCTCACAATCTTCCTCAGCTAATTACAATATACGCGTATACCCAATACAAATACAATACCGGTCAGCTTCCACTTTTCCTCTTTGGTACAGTGGGTTGGTTGACTGGAAAATGTTTCCGTTTACACCCACCCATCACACCCCCACCCCCTGAACATACTTGAATTTTCCAAAGTGGCCTTTAGTTCATATGGACTCAACATTACAATGCAAAGTTCAAGTTCATTTTTAGATCTAGGAAGTTTTGAGATAATGCATACCCTTTCTTAATTCAGGCGTGTCTAATGATCTAAATTTAGAGTTCTCTTGGTCAGTGTTTTCCCAACTTTTACTGAGCCATTTTCCTTACTGCGCTCAATGACTCATTCATTTGAATCATATCTTAAGAGCAGAATGACTCAAAAACAATTCTTCATAATTCAAAACGTTGATTTTTACTGAGGCTTGGTCTTGCATGCTAGTATTATGATTGTGTGTGGAAGATGACTGAGGATAGCATGATAAACAATGACTACTCTGCCAAGGTGTTTGCCTGCTACAGTGTGAAAGTAATGATTTTCATTGATGTTGATTGTAGGACCCAAACAGTCTTTTCTAAATACAGTTTCTTTTATCGTTTCCATTCAGATTAATGGTACTGTTATTTTCGGATTTTTTTAGTGCAGTTTTTTTTAATGCTTTTAAACAGTGAATTGCGTTCTGCATCCTGATTGGCTAAGGCACTGACCAACGTAAACAGTCTCCGCCCCTCATCTTTGTACATACATACCCCACAATGTCGACGAAACATTCTGCACCGGCAAAGGCACCTGAGGATGCGCTCAAGCAATATTATTTTACAGTACAGTATTTCCAAAAACTATTGTAGTTATTTGTTGAAAACGTTTGTTTTTTTTTTGTGCTTGGGCCTGAAAACAGGTTTTGGTCTTTGGTTTCATTGTATACGTTTCATTGTATACGTAGTAAAATATAAAGCTCACTACTTCACGGATTTCACCTATCACTGGTTCTTTTTGGAACGTAACCCCCGCGATAAACGAGGGATTACTGAATTTAGGTGTAGTATTTTTGTTGGAAATGAACTGTGCAAAATTTTACAATGGATTACAATATTATTCAATATACTTTGTAGGAATACAACTTTTGATCAACAATTGGGCGTATTACGCCATGGTATTTTAATGTTGGTCGTTATAATGTTAACTTGGAGAGTCAAGCATTTTTTTAGATCGTACTTGATGTAAAACGTTTGAGCACCACTGCGCTAGATTTTGCATTAAAAACAACAACAACAACAACAAATTAAAAAGACACAAATTCCTTGAGGATAGTGAAAAAGAAGAACATTGTCAGGGAAATGAAAAAGTCGCCAACCAGCACCCACAAAAAAACTCGACAAACAACAATTCACAATTGGATTCACACGGATGGTTACTTTAGATTCTTCAATTAATCTAATATGAATGTTTATTAAAAGGTGGGAGGGAGGCCGAGGAGAAAGAAAGGGAAAACATTCAAATTCCACACAGAAAAGCCTGAGTCGTGATATGAAACTGTTAAATGTGAGACAGATGAGCTAACCACATGCGCCACCATAGCACTCATACCTCTTTAGAACAAAATCCATCTGTTCTCTGCATTACTTATCCTCGTGAGAGTTGTGGGTTCATAACAATCGCTATTGTTAAATAATATTGTTGTTCTATTATTGAATTGAATAAAGTAGTGAAGACTTGCCATCGAAGTAACGGTTGTAGATCTCAACGGGGGTGACAACAAGGAAAGCAGAGAAGATTAAAAAAGCTGTTTGACTCAGATTGAGCATCTTTGCTTTCCAAATATTCTTTCCTATTATCCTGTCGCTCATTAGTGTCAAATCTCTTTTACGTTTGCTCGCTGGTTTTTCTTCTTACAAGGCTCAGAGGAATTTCCACAATGGTGTTTGCTTGCCTTCTGTTGTTAATAAAGAGTTGGAGCAACCAGCTGCACTCTTGGCTGGGAGGTACTGTGGCCTTATAGGACACCCGGGAACAAAGTGGTGTGCTTGGCCAGATCTCTAAGTGCATTTTAACACTCACCAGCGACTTTCGGGTTCTGCATCTTTACTCGGAAAACAACTCCAAACCACATTGTGGATCTACCACTAACAGAGAGTTGCTGGGGGGGTTGCTTGAGAGAAAACTAAGCCAAGCCAAGCAGCACTTTCGACATGTTGTAAAAGTGCGGATGGGTGACAAATTAAAGGGGAAATGCGAATAGTATGATATAAATGCAATGAAAGAGGACGTTTCCATACAGAACCGTGAAGGGTTCAAGTTGTCACAATGGGTGGAGTGGGAACAAAATTAAGAGCAGACTTGCAGGAACTGAGAAGCTGACCGTTGATTAAAGCAACAGAGAAATGAACAAACAAACACAAGCAATAATCACTGGGAGGAACAAAGGAGGCTGAACCAGAGCCAGTGAATTACTTGATAAAACCAAACCTTGAATATAGAATGGGCAACAAGTGTACACCACTTTCTACAATGAAAAGAGTAAACAAGCAAAATACCTGGAAAGAATAGGGAAAAAAATATGGGAATTGTAATCACCGTCCAGATAATACATACAATAAAATCCAAAAGGTCATAGTTTCAACATTATGCTGCATATGATAGTCCTTTAAATATAAGCTACTGCAAATCATAACTTTTAAAAAAATATTTGGTATCCATCCATTGTCTATACTACATTTCGCAGGGCACAACTATTTTTTTTTTTTTTTAAAGAACTAATTAAGTAGGTGGTGGCATGGTGGGCGACCGGTTAGCATGTCGGCTTCACAGTGCAGAGGTGCAGGGTTCGATTCCGGCTCCGACCTTCCTGTGTGTAGTTTCCATGTTCTCCCCGTGCCTGCGTGGGTTTTCTCCAGGTACTCCACTTTCCTCCCACGTTCCAAAAATATGCATGGCAGGTTAATGGAGCACTCTAAATTGCAACGCAGATGATTGTTCGTCTATGTGTGCCATGCGACTGGCTGGCAACCAGTTCAGGGTGTCCCCCACCTACTGCCCGAAGACAGCTGGGATAGGCTCCAGCACGCCTGCGACGTTTGTGAAGATAAACGGATTTGAAAATGGATGGATTGATAATTAATTAGGTTATCAAGATTCACAATTTATACCTACAGTTATCAAATATTTTTCTCCAACAAAAAGTGATGAACCAAACATTTTGGGAAGGTGCTTTAAAACCTCTTTTATATTTTTTCACACACAAATTCCAACAAAACAATAACTACATATAAGGAGGCAACAACGTTTTGGGGGGGAATGCAAATTAAGACAGTGGGACTGTGACATTTTTTTTTATCCTGCAGGTGAGGATCAACAGTCCCTACATGAATCAAACAGCAAAAATTGTGGACCTCAATTACTGGACTACTTTGTGGTTCATAGAGAATGATGTCAGACGTTAGGAATAGTTGGAGAGGATCAACCATTTGCATTTTGGGGTTAGGGGAAATGTTCCACTGTGACTCAAATGGAAAGAAAACACAATCTGTGTCACATTTTTACTCAGACTTGTATCACATTTGATCAGTTCTTCCTTGGCGCATGTGTCCCCTCTGCAAAGTTACTTCGAAATTGACGATGCTAGCTGCAGGCAGGGCAACTAACAATATGTGATCATCACAATACTTCTCACTTTGCTGCATCAGTGCAGGAAGTTACCATTTCGTGATGACAGTTGCAATTATTTAGGTGCCATCAAATACCACCGCCTACCTGACAGCATAAAGAAGATAAAAAGTCACAGTTTCACAACTGTTAAAACTTTCTATAGGCAATGTGCAGTGATCCCACTGCGTTCTAGGCAGGACACACCCTGCTGAAAAATGATGTCTGGATACAGCAGCCAAGCATGTCAACCAAGCATCCTGGATGCAGTAGCCAATCATGTTCCAGTGTGATGTTGGGGTCATAGGGTTGAAGCAGTTCGGCAGCTTGATAGTGGGAAGCAGTGGCGGATGCTGGTCTGTCAAGGAGGAGAAGCTCAATTTCGGCCTACGTCATAAAATGTGTTTATTTATACATGAATTCTCCTCTCTGTTCCTTTTCAAGAAAATGATCTGTGACCCTGTCATACCAACAAAGCGTCTTTTCCAGGGTCTTAACTGTGGTGATATAAATCAGTCTGCGAACACAAGCAACTACAATAAAACACACCAGAAATAAATTATTAATCTGTCGCTAGTCGTTTTCAACAAAGACTGTGTCGCTAAAATGATTAGAAGTCTCCAGTTCAACTCAGAACAGAATGAGAATTGAAAAATGCTCCCACGGATGCCGACACCAAAAGATCGGTGATTGGCTCATTTTGCTGTCAATCAAAAAGAGATATAGCCTCAGACAGATCATCCAATCATCATGAAAGCTCAGCGTCCTGGCCGGCCGATACACGCCCACTGCCCGTAGACTCCCAGAGACGCTGAGCGTCAGACGGGCGGGACAAAAACCAGCATTTATCCAATGACTGGTCTCCTTTCAATGCATTGGGACAACCTACTAGAACTCTCTCGACGCCCAGCGTCAGCGCTGTTGATGCTCAGCGTCCACACAGTTTAAAGCACAGTGAAGCTGCAGGAATGAATGAGAAGAGAGTCACATCGTAACCAGTAATAAGAAGCTGATTCGGAACAAAAGTTGAGCGCATTGTAGCGCATATTTAGTCAATGACATGTACACAAAATTGTATATACACACATATATTCGATCACTTATTTTTTGACATTTTAGGGGAAGCTGAGCTTCCCTTGAGGGTCTTAGAGCAATCGCCTCTGGTGGGAGGATAACACATTTATGAAAACTTGCCCAAAAAAGATAATGTCAATGTCGCTTGAAATAAAATGAATGTTTGCAAACATCGATACGAGAGTTAGTGTGTTTACAATCGTTGAAATCTATTGACTTGCTACCAAAACAGCTAACATGGTTAACTAAAATGACCATCAGCTCGTGTTCATTCCGACACTGTATCACAAAGTGCAGAGAAGCAGTGACTCATTTTCTGAGAAATAAGTACTTTTACTCTTGTATTAGACCTCAATTTTATTTTGAAAAATTACATTCTTTATATTCTTTTTACAATTGCTAGTGAAGCTACGAACCACATTGAATGGGGACCAAAGTTATTCTCCCAAACATCTAAAAAAAAATTGTTTTTAGAGCCGCAACTAAAATACCGCTATACCGTGAAAGTACAATATTTTCCTCACAGTTAGCATACTGGCAGAATCTGAGGCCCATGCCTATGTGATGACCCCCTGACATTTAGAAGTAAATGGGTCTCAACAGTGAGGAAATAACTGTACCAAACCACATGCCATCAGACCCACTGAAGCCATTCTGGCAACTCTTACGGACTTGACACCTCTCAAAGTCATTGAGAGTTTCCTTTATTAAGTCACTCTTCACGTTGAGTGTGGTGCAAACCAAGGTTTTGATTGTTATGGAAACTTTCCCGCAAGGAATGGTTTCTATTTGGTGCTTTGTGTGCATAATTAGTCTTCTTTCATTGCACTGCAATTGCGGAAAACAAATATAGCACAATAAAGTGACACGTACAAAGTGCCAATTACAGCCTGGCTCTCTTAAGTCTGACTTTATACACACCAAATAAGGAGGAGGAGCAGATAAAATTTTCAGTAGTGCACTCAAGTGAAGCTCCTCAAAACGTGTTCTTGTGGCCTAATTGGCCACATGAATATCTCTCCATGCGATCATCTGAAGTGTCACAATCGCTTTAGATGTGCAGAGCGGACGTAATGAGTGTGAGAGTGGTCCCACAATGAAGTCAAGGTGTTGCGCGATGCGATGTAAAAGGAATGAATCACTGGACTAACAGGCCAGAAAATGGTCTTACTGTCAGTTTCTCTCTGACTCGTACTTTTCCAGTAGAAAATGGGGCAGAAACAGATTTCATGCAATGATTTGAGTCTGAAAGTCAAGGCTGTGGGAGTAGGAAGAGGTGAGCAATCTCAGCATACATGTGCATCCTGGTGAGTAAAAGAGTCAGTTGCTGCGCCACAGTCATTAGCTCACTCTCTTTGGAGACTCCAAATCTCTTAATTAAAAGGAGTGCATTATAATCAAATAAAATTCTCAAGCACAGAGGGAGTTTAATTCAGCTTTCTCTGTTGAGTGATAATCTCAGTTGTTCCTCCAAGCCGGTTTTATTTGTTTATTTGTTTCTAGGTGATATAAGGTACTCTGGTATTTCACTTTGAGGCTCTGGGACAATATTTAATTGTGTTCTATTCTGCTTGTTGGCCCATCATATAAAGTATATGTCTGTCACAACCAGTGGCCTCCATAGCTATTGGCACCCCCGGTTAAGATGTGTTCAATTTCTTAAAATTAATTTTTATTGTAGAAGTTACTCATACTGAAAATTGTAGAAAATGGTTCACCAGACACAGAATCAAGCTTCTCCCATGACCATCTCAGTCCTCAGACCTCAACACTATTGAAAACTTATGGAGTGGGATAAAGAGGAGTGTGCAGAGGAGAAGATGCAGTCCCTCTTCAAATTCTGTTTTTTTTCTTTTTTTGCAGAGGAAATTTCCTTCCCTATCCTATCCGAGCGCAATGATCTCTTTGGAGAGTTGGACATTAGGATCGTTCAAATTCTACAAATGCTTAGGAAAGGTGGCTGGATGCAGGCTTGACGCCCACTTTAGCATTTATTACTTCTGATCAACCTTTATGAAAGGATATGACCCACAAATCTTTACGACAGCAAAATTTAAAGCAACAGGACACTGACGTAGTTGACAGACTATGGAGATGCACTAGTTACACGCTCAGGACTTTAAAAAAATGTTTCAAGAAAAAAAAAAACACTAATTTAAAAATAGCCATAAGAACGTTTCTTTTTGTCACACTAGGGTACACAATGAGGCCAAGAAATATACATTCAAAGCAAAAGGAAAGGTGTGGTTCCACACAAACGAGAATAGATTATTCTAAACACCTTTCAATAATTTAGTAGAGAATGGGAAATTCCAAATTCAGTGAAAAATACCATCAGTGATCCTTCACAAAAACAATCATTAGTATCTGTATCTTTTTCATTTTAATATTATCTGCAAACTAATATTTTGCAGGTAAAGTCCGCAAGCTGCTGTCTTGCGTCAGCAATACAGTACTCGTCATCGCACCATGAAGTTTGGAAAAGTGGGGTTATCAGGGGTGCTAATAATTGTGGAACCCATGATTTGAAGTGGGATTTTTTTTTCCCCCACTGAACAAATACACTTGAATTAAAAGTTACTTTGCTCTTTAAACAATATGTAATAAAAGAAATGGTCCTACATTATTAAAAAAAAAAAAAGAAAAAAACTGAATTGGCAGTGTACTTCATTCATCCATGGATATGAATAATATGTACATACTGTATTTTGTGTCTTTTTTGCTTTGTTTTTTGACACTAATGGGGGATATGTGTTACAAGGCAAAACAAGCACTTTTAATAAGTTGGATGTTATTTATCGTTTCAGAGTGAAGAACAGAAGGAACAAGTGTTTAATCAAAGCAATAAAGTCTTCCTCTACTGCGCCTTCCTGGACTACAGGTGATTGTGTGTTTGTGATTTGTGTGATTTACCCTACACGCACCAGTCCTTGTGACAGAAACATCGCGTGGATTTGTTCTGATTGTGGGATTTTCGTTTCATTTAATCAGAGAAATATGAAACATGTGCTTATCCCTTTTCTATTTCAAACATCTGAGTTATTTTGGAGTAATCAATCTAATGCAATAACATCCATCCGGTATGTCTAATATTCTGATAAACATCAGTAAATTCTGAAAAATGTTGATGCATTTCACATCCATTCTCACCATTACTAGTGCAAAAACATCATTCCAAAACTATTAGTGGCATAAGCATTGGGGTGGTTGGCTGCGTTGCTCAGGAATGATTCATGAATATGCCTCTGGTGAATCGAACAGTATGTCTTTTCTTTCGTCAATTTGCCACGCTTTCCACACGTTGAAACAAACCACAGAATGCATTTTTTTCCCTATGGGAGTATGCTCTAGTTTTACTCTCTGTCTTCTTTTTTGCCTGACTCGTCTTGGTTCTGACTGCAAATGGGAAAGTGTCCCAGTGAGTTCGGGGAAGATCATTCTTTCTCAAAATAGATCACTGCGTTTCATCTCTGCAAGCAGCAAAACGTCACATAAATATATTTTAAGGTAGTTTTTTTTTTCTATATTAAGTAACAACAAATGGTCTTCTTTTTCAGTTCCAAAGAGGGGGTTTGGTCCAATCAAGGTTGTGTGCGTTCAGAAGGAAACATGACATACTCTGTGTGTCTGTGCAATCACCTCACCAACTTTGCCATTCTTATGCAAGTGGTTCCCTTAAAGGTATGGCTGTGGTTTTGAACATTTAGGTAGCTTGAGGTTTGGTGTCCAACTCCACCAGTGGCAATGTCTTTTCTGAACTCTTAAGACAGTGTTGACTTGTTGGGTGTTTTATGAATGAGTAAATAAATACATTTTTATTGCTTTTTTTTGTTACTGGTACTTTATTTTTAGGATTATTCTGTTGCAGTTTATATACAAAGGTATATTGTTGATTCAGATGGGAAAAGGAACATTTAAGGAATTTATTTGTATGTCAACAACAGTAGATAAATCAACATACAAGATGATTTTTTTCATTTTCACAAATTCCTAATCAGTGGTAAAAATGATTCATTCATTTTCACAAATTCCTAATCAGTGGTAAAAATGACATAAAGTACGAATACATCATAAAAGCTGTCATTATATTTAATCATCTGATAATCATAATTATCTTTCTGCAATGATTGCTGCTGGGCAAAAAAATATTATGTTTCTATTGTCTTATTGTGAAGCATATGATGTCAGTTTCAATGTAAGTGAAAGGAACCAAATGTGGTTCTTTGGCCTGACAACAACAAAGCAACAGTTGCATGGTGTGTTTGCTTGTTGACACACAGCGAGGACATGGATGATGAGCAGACCTACATGCTTGTGCGTGGTAGATACAAACACAACTCCTATTAGAGAAAGCCGATGCAAATCACAATCTGCTGCACATTAGCAGTTTTTAACCAAATTAGGCATAGTATGTAAACATAGCGCAACGATGGCCAAAAATGAATCTGTTCCGTTTCAGCCTAACTGGAACCACAGATAGTCTGCCCTCTTAGTGTTTTGTTATCGGAGATGCAAAACGCCTCAGAATAAGGAAGGTTGTCTGACCTACATCAGACGAGAGGCAGCCGAGGTGGGAAACGAGAGACAAAGTAAGCACTGCTTTTGCTGCAAATCACGAGCAGACTGTATTGCTGTCAATATACTGTTGAAGGATAATGATACGCATGTCATCTGCACAGACTTTGCTGGCCTCTGCAGATTCTGTATGCGATGTTAAGTTACTGACAGATATAGAACATCTATGTAGAGCATGTTTTTAAACCCCTAACAAACTTTACTTTGAAGGGAGTGCACTTCTCAGTCTCCCCCCTTGTTCAGTGTAGGTCTATCAAAAGCAGACCTACACAATCCCAATGTTGGTTTCACTGCTGGTTTTCTACAGAACTACTGGAGGAAACCATGATTGAATGTGGTTCCTTGGGTCACTACAACGGTCAATGGTCCAGCCCTCAAGGACCACAGAGTGCCATCAGAGGCCCACTGACGGACGCAAAAATGTACCAATCAAAATATGTGGTACACCATCCTAATCATGTTTCGTTCTTCATAAACACACTCCTAACCAATATTATTTCTTTAACTATCTGTATCTAGAAAATGCTAGAATACCAACTCTTTGTACGGTATGAGCCAGTGGAGAACGGCCAGTAACTCCGCTTGTTCATTTTAAATAGAAAACCACTCAGTGCTCGAGTACCGTATTTAAATGCAGAAGCCTATTTGATGCTATTCTTTCCCCTTAGTCACTCTGTAATTAGTGGTCTGCCTCATCCCTCAGCTGCAAAGGGAATGTACCACGCATCCTTTTTGGGGATGCCTAAGACTGCTCTACTCTGGTAATGACAAGGCACATTTAATAGAGAATCAAACCCAACATCTTGAAATAGATCTGACTCCAAAATAACATTTCATGAAGGTCTACACCAGTGTATGAATGAAAAAGTATGCAACGTTGTCAGTCTTCACTAAAGTATTAGGGAAAACTCACTTATACTCCATAATAATAGATATTTTATTGTATTCTTACAGAGACGATACAACGTGCATAAATATGTGTATCTATGTATTTGAAATGATCGACATGTTGATTGACAACCATGTTGAAATATTTTAGAATTGTAATCATGTCATTCAAGTTTCATGACCGTTAGAGTGGCAACCATAGTTGACAAATAATTCCACTAGTTTTATTGCGGGTGTTGCGATTTACTAACTTGTGAACAAAACCCAGTACCGTTATGAATGTCTTGGGTGGCATCTTCTGAAACAAGTGCGTTTGTTTCTGTGCACAGCTCACCACGGGCCACCGGGTGGCACTGTCAACCATTGGCTATGTTGGATGCTCGATTTCCATTTTCTGTCTGGCCATCACTCTCGTCACATTTGCAGTCCTGTCGTGAGTATCACTGTCATCACTTCGACTGGTACACGTCTGTGTAAATATCCCTTATTTTTCATGCAAACCTCTGCTTTTAATCACTTGTTTTCGGTCACATTAGCCCAGGAAATAAAGTTATTTGTTCCCAGTACATACAGTAAAGGTAAATTGCGAATTGTGACTTGAAAAAAAGTGTGTGCATAAATAAATATACACACACACACACACACACACACACACACACACACACACACACACACACACGTGTGTGTGTGTGTAAAATAAAATTGTAATGCCATAAAAATATGACTATTTTAAGAATATTTTTACTCTCTGGGAGATTGGGTATGTTGTCAAATACCATATGTGACACAATAGAATCAAGAGTGAAATGTCACATTAAATGTCACGTAAAAAAAACAAAAAACAAAAAAAAAAAACCCTTGACGGAAAAAGAAAAATCTGCATTTGAATGGTGTACATCGCCTTTCGACCAAAGTCAGCTGGGTTTGACTCCAGCTCACCCATGACCTTCATACCTACTGTAAATATCGAATTACCTAAAATACCGACAGTATCTTGACATTCTGTCCGCAAACGTTTTAAGCCGAAGTGCAAAACGTGTTACTTTCATTTTCCATGACAATGTTTTGAATGAATAATCCATCCATCCATCCGTTCATTCATCCACCCATTCATCACTCCTTCCACCCATCTTGTATTGCTTAGCCCAGCTGGCTGAGCGACAGGCAGCTGTGCATCCTGTGCGTGATCACGAGTCAATCACAGGACATATATCGACAGACAACCTTTCACACACTACACACACTCACACCTTCGGACAATTTAGGGTCTTTATTAAACCTAACATGCATGTTTTTGCAATGTGACATGAAGCCAGAGTACCTGGATGCATGCACGCACAGAAACGACCCAGAACCTTTGACTGTGAGCCAGGCATGCTAGTCACATGCTCCTTCACGCTGCCCCCGAATAAACAATCACAGATAAAATATAGGTTTGATGTAGCATTCACCTCCATTTGATTACATTTCACTTTACTCTTTTGGCACTATCCTTATTATTCAGACTCATGTACTGCTTTTGGAGAGGAGTGCAGAGTTGAATTTTGAATTTGAAGCCTGCTCTAAATTAACGAAAATGCGGCCCAGGAAAACATTTACTGATGAATTCCATATTGCTCTTGAAAAGTTTGCAAATGGGATTTGAATGCAGCTAATAAAACGCCATATCATTGTGTGATGCATTTATCTGATGATTGCCCCTTGAACAAGTGGTGCTTTTGGTTGAAGATTTTGGTTGAATATTCTACTTAAGTATCAATAAGAAGAGATTCAACACATTTTAAGTTACTGAATTAATAACATGAATATTTGAGTTCTCCCTGTGCTTCTCTGCAGGTCAGTGAGTACCATTCGGAACCAGCGCTACCACATCCACGCCAACCTTTCTTTTGCCATCTTGGTGGCAGAGATCTTGCTGCTCATCAGTGCCAGCTTCGACCCTGGAACGGTAATTACATCCAATACTGGTCACTGAGGTTGGTCACTGTGACAGTTGCAACGAGAATGAGACAAGAAAAGGACAACACCAATATGGATTAATGACTGATTGATATTTCTGTCTCCTGTGCCAGCTGCCTTGCAAGATCATGGCTGTCCTGCTTCACTTCTTCTTTTTGAGCGCATTTGCTTGGATGCTCGTGGAGGGCCTCCACCTCTACAGCATGGTGGTCAAGGTGTTTGGTTCTGAAGGCAGTAAACACATATACTACTACGGCATAGGTTGGGGTAAGTCAGTCATTATGGGTGCACTAAGCTGGTGCCATTCAGTTGCAGGCTGCACTCTAAATGACCCTTCAGTTCAGGCCTTTAAACTATAAATGTGATTTTACTGTTTTACTCGTCGCACCGTACAAGTGAAAGTGCAATAACTACATTCATGTTCTATATAGTGTACATCTGTTTTGAATCGCATTCCACAGTAACAATTGCCTCTCCGGATCTTAGTCTAAAAAAAGCCTCTTGGATATTTGTATACCATGGCTGCAGAGGAATGCCCCCTTCCCCATGTTGAACCCATTAGTGGCAACATTTTTCTTTTCTCCCTTATTGCCTCCTCTACTCTACCCCAGTAGGTTTTTTTTTTTTTTTATGTGGCCAAATGCAAATGATGTTTAAAAGACTGTGGTCTGCGAGTCTACATACAGTATGTACAGTATGACTGCAGTACAAATTAAAAGTAAATTTCATTGAGGCTATCGAGTTTTTATCTACCCCTAGTGCTGATTATTGTTTGAACGTGGTGTACTGTACAAGGAGCCTTTGAGCATGTCAATGAGTAACAGTTATGTTGGACAATGTCTTCTGTGACATAACAATCAATAGGATCACACAGTGGTTGTCAACTGTCCGATAACAGTTGGAACTTATTGTGTCATCTCAGTAAATGTAACTAATTCTGTGGCACCCACATTGAAAATGAGGATTAGTCACATCTGGCAACAGTTCCCGATATATACACAACAACTCAGGTTTCAAAATGGTTGATTATATTTTGTCAGTAGGTGGCTATAGAGTATGGGACGAAAATAGTCTTGTCCGCGGAAAGGACAATTTGGACTGCATTGGACAACATTATGGCTGTTGCTTTTTGTCAAACAACTGTCAAGGCTGATAAGATTTTTTTTTTTTTAATCTAGTGTTATTGATGCCGATGAGTATATGTACCGGTGCATCAGAATTTTTAAACAGTGTAAGGTTTTTGTTTACTTTGCTTTTATTTTTTTTCAATCAGGCTCTCCACTGGTGATCTGTGTGGTGTCCATGACTTCAGCATTGAGCAGTTATGGCGAGGTTGACAAGTAAGTGTAATCTGCTTGTAAAATGGAAAAATAAACGTCATTGAAAAATGGTATTTAATTATATTCTCCATCATAGTTCAGTAACATTGCATCATCATCAGGAACACTCTAAAGTTACCAGGCAATATATCCATGCCAGTTTTCCTCTGCCCTTGCTTTCTCAGCTGCTGGCTGTCCCTGAAGAATGGAGCCATCTGGGCCTTTGTGGCACCAGCTCTGTGTGTCATTGTGGTGAGCAAGTTTCAGTAATTTACACATGCTGGGATTTTTTTTTGTTTGATTTTCCTGCATAAATCTGTATTCCTTCAAAGAGTCTTGTTTATCCCAGTAGTAGTAGAAAACGACATAGTTTTCGTTCAATGCGGTGTTTGTTCATCTCCTTTATTATTTCCTTTCTGATTACCAGGTAAACGTTGGCATTTTGATATCGGTAACCAGAATAATATCTCGTATCAGTGGAGAGAATTACAAAGTTCACGGAGATGCCAATGCAGTGAAGTGAGTGTGTCTCTTTTCTCCAGCAGGCTTTCCTTAAGTTATGATTGAAATACTGTTGAGTATACTGTACAATGTACCAACACTAAAAATGTGGTTCATACTTGAAGGCTCACTGCAAAGGCTGTGGCAGTACTTCTACCTATACTCGGGATTTCCTGGATCTTTGGAGTTTTAGCTGTCAACACACACTCCTTGCCATTCCTTTATATATTTGCAATTTTCAACTCTCTGCAGGTACGTCTCTTTACTTTTCCCAAAGTTTTGCAGTTTGAGTTCATCTTAAAGTGACAATGTTCTCCTTCCTTTCTAGGGTTTCTTTGTCTTTCTGTTTCATTGTCTTCTTAACTCTGAGGTATGTTGCCTAGCATGTGAAATGTTTTGGTCATTTTTGTGTTTTCTTTTGTTAAGCCTCGTGGGAGGCAAATCTCCACACACCCTCCAGCAATATTGAATTTGGCCAGAATGTCCGATGGCGTAATGTTGTTTCCTCTCTCTGTAGGTCAGGGCTGCTTTCAAACACAAGACCAAAGTGTGGTCTCTCACCAGCAGCTCCATGCGAAACATCAACGTGAAGCCCTTCAACTCTGACATTGTGAGTCCTTGCATAACAGATGGGCTGGACCAAAGAGCTGTGCACCTGTTAACTGCCTGAGCTAAATACTCTCCCTCTCTCCTATCTTGTAGATGAATGGAAACAAGGACGGTGTATCCCCCACTAAGATGAACACATGGGACAAGAGCACCAACTCGGCCAATCGCATTGACCTCTCGGCAGTGTAGACCACCGCAATGTCAGTGTGCGGACACCAGTGTAGAATGACACGCAATGACCTGAATATTTCCACACTATTTCATATGATTAACCGTCACCTCAGTAGAGTGAAAGGGATGCCAAATGGGGTGATCTGTTGCTCCAAATCCACTCTAATAACTGCACCTTATTAGTGTCTCATTAATGACATATTGTGTTCCCGCAGATCGGGGTCGAGATTTCGGAGGTCAGTGTGGTCACAGTGTTATAGCATTATTCAGTCTCTGACTACGATGCTCTGTGCAGCAGAGTGTCTTTTATGTAGACTTGTCTATTTGTTCACAACAGTTCATTTGGCTCAAGTTTATTTAATTTGCAGATGTCTGTTGTCTCGCAGAATACGATCTCCTGCTTTGAAAGGCATTACCTTGGTCAGACAACAACAGGGAAAGTGACCTAACTTCCTTTGAGTTTAGCTCCATGCCTTCAAAACAATAAATAGCACATAGCCTTTGGAGATGTCACAACACAGTCAACTGCATAATAACACACCATGAGGCTGCAGTAAAATGAACTCTGTGTTATTCTGATATGATGTATTTATTTTGTGATATGAGGATCTGTTTCATGTCTTTTATGATGTGTAGCAGCTGAACAGCGAGCTGTCTGTGTGTGTTTTGTTTCCTCTTTTGAAATGAGTTGACTGGTATTTAACAATACCTCACATCTTGGCAAGATGCAGTATGGTATGTTCTCTTCAGAATAACGAATACTTGTGTGTTTTGAACACTGTTCTGTGAAGTTTTACAGTGTGTTTTCAGTATTTCTCGAGCGATATTTCATACTTTTTGTACATTGAGGCTGAAATGTTATGTAAAACAGGCAGCACGGTGGTCGACTACCGGTAGTTAGCACATCCACCCAAACGTTCTGAGGTCGTGAGTTTGAATCCGGACTCCGGCCTTCCTTTGTGGAGTTTGCCTGTTCTCCCTGTTCTTGTGTGGGTTTTCTCCGGGTACTCCGGTTTCCTCCCGCATTCCAAAAACATGCATGGTAAGATGATTGAGTACTCTAAATTGTCCGTATAGGTGTGAATGTGAGTGTGAATGGTTGTTTGTCCATTGTGCCCAGCGATTGTCTGGCAACCATTTCAGGATGTACAGTCCTCCGCTTCTCGGCCACCGACAGCTTGAATAGGCTCTGGCATACACATGATGGATGGATGTCGACAACTGAATGCCATAATAGAATTGTTTTTTATTCATAACTGTGAGAATGACGGGAGATGACATCAACATGTCATTAATCTGTCTCAACACTGTACCAACAACTGCTTTCAGAACAAAAAGAAAAGGATTTACTGTCAGTGTCTCAGCAAGAACTCACGGTTAATATTGCAGACATTCAATTTTGTATCAGACCATCATTGGTTTTTATTATGGTACTATGGTTTGTGCTTTCACTTATCCTTATTAAAAACGATTGAAAAAAAAGTGCCATATTTTATAATCAACAAAGTGTTAATGTACAGTATGTGTGTCCTTTCTTGAAACAACCTGGCTGTGCACAACTGCGAACTAATTAGATTGCATTCTTTGGTGACCTCACTGTGGTAGATGTGGAAACATGTTGACAACTACAACACACAACAAAGTAGGGTTTCTATGATACTGTTTTGTTTGAGCTCGATTTTTAGTATTAATCACCGGAGCAAATTCCTGAAACTGCAGAAGCACCATGAATAGTGGTGGTGCAGTGACACATGCGTGCTCCAACAAAGTCGACGTCACCATATCCTCTTTGATGACACATTTTTTATGGACATTGTTTATAGTCGACATTTCGATTGACTGGTCGGAAATGTTGTCCATAGTTACTTGTCATCAATTAGACTCCAGCTTTTTAAAGTACTCCGGTGCTATGCGTAAATATATCTGAGAAGAAGCATGCTTTTTACATAATTGTTTTTTTTTTCAACAATGCTTACGACATTCCCCTAACCATTGAATACCTGTAGTACCAAAGTTTGCCTATGAGTCTCTAATTTACAAGGTGTCATGAACGCAACGCCATCAAACGCCGACGACTGGCTTTGCGCATGCTCATTGGTAACATGAGCGGCTACAGGGAATGGGGAGCAATAAAAGGTGAAGAGAACGCCAAACAAGTTAATATATGATCCTTGGTGGAATACAGACAGTTTACTGTACTAATGCGTTTTTAGTGGTTGTTGCGTGCTGAACAAACGGGGGAACTCGTTCAAAATATTCCAAGAAAAAAAAACATTCTCGGTCTGGTTACACATCTTTATTTATACCCTGTCGCACGTGTTTTAATTTTTTGGTTGGTTTGTTTTTGTCCAGTGACAGCAACGTTGTACGTTCGTCGGCGACATTGTCTTTAATGATAATGCTAACGCCGTGTGAGGATTCTCCCATTGGTCATTAAAATGGGAATGCACTCGTCCAGTGAAGTTTTCGAGGCGCTGTATGTGTGCTTGCGTCGGTGATCCCCCAGCCCGCTGAGCCTGCCTGGAAAGGATACACGCACAAGGCATGGAGTCTGTTGGGAAGTTTGAGTTCAACAGGAAAGACCTGATTGGTCACGGCGCCTTTGCGGTTGTGTTCAAAGGACGACACAAGGAGGTACAGTAATTGATGTCATGAGTTTCAACATTATTCTGATTTAGAATCTTACCTAATACGTCCTTTTGTTTGTCAAGAAACATGATTGGGAAGTGGCTGTCAAGTGCATCAACAAGAAAAACTTGGCCAAATCCCATTCTCTACTTGGAAAAGAAATAAAAATTTTAAAGGTAACCAAGAATTGTCTGTGAATGTCCAGCGATGCTTAGCGAGACTAAAGTGCAAAAAAAAAAAAAAAAAAAAAAGAGAAAGAACTGAATGTCAAAGTAATCCCTACATATTTTATAGCTATTGCACCTAGGTCTAAGCAGTATCAGAGCAATCTATTTGGAGACATAGTAATGTTTTGCAATGCCAAAATATGAAAGTGCATCATCATGCTTTTTGTGATCGATGACATCACCTTTGATGTTGTCCACCGAGGCTTAGCGGAACAAAAAGGCAAAAAAAAAAAAAAAAAAAAAAGAGAAAGAACTGAATGTCAAAGTAATCCCTACATATTTTATAGCTATTGCACCTAGGTCTAAGCAGTATCAGAGCAATCTATTTGGAGACATAGTAATGTTTTGCAATGCCAAAATATGAAAGTGCATCATCATGCTTTTTGTGATCGATGACATCACCTTTGATGTTCTTTAAAGAAAATATAAATGACCTACTGTTCATGCCAAGAATAATAACAACCTCTCCATTTAATTTCACATCCCTTTCGAAATCACGCTTGTAGCATTTGACTGCAACTGCTTGATTAAAACCAATACAAGAAAATAAACTGATTTTGTTTTTCATCATGCCATGTCCTCTTTGGGTGTTTTTCCTCCAGGAACTCAAGCATGAAAATATCGTCAGACTATTAGACTACCAGGTGGGTTTGATTTTCTTTTCCACTTTACCCAAACCACAGCACTTCTTACCATTTGATGCCATGAAGTTACAGTTTGCTGAAACATTAGGTGTTATAAATACAATACAGAATATATTGTTATGTATTCTAGTTTTTTTGGTGATCTTTAAGGCATCAAGAAGTGTAGAAGTGAATTTTCACTTAGAAATACAGAAACCACAGAAAAATGAAATGACATTTGAAGAAAATGACATTTGAAGCAGGCCCCAGGTAGGAAAGCATTTGGGAGTTTGTGTCAATGAATAGCCGCTCGCATTGCTATCACCTGCCAGGCAAACGGGAAGCTGTGAACTAATCTCCTATTTGTGGCAGATGGACAGTTAAGCAATGGCTTTTAAATTATTTGCCCGCACCAGATGGACACTAGCATGACTTAAGAATTTACACTCTGGGTCAGGCTGCAAGATACTTTTTAAGTCAGTGATCACCAGATGTTAACCTGCTGCTCTTCTATGAGTAAGAGATGTTAGTATCAGTCCAAAACATATTTTGTGCTGGATTTTCCCAGTAGCTTTATGTTTGTGCCAACAATGACCAAGTAAATTTAGCTTTTTCTCCTCTTCATCTGCCCCCCATGTGCTAGGAATACTGGCACCTTATACTTGTAACCCTTGTACTTTGCTCCATCTCACATCTTCACCTCACATGTGATTTTTTTCAATGTTTTTTCAATGTCTGGACAGACGTGGTAATTGGTTTGCGGGGCATTGTGGGGGCAATGGGTTCACAGGCACCTGTCGGTCCCACACTGTGTAAACGTGGTCTGTACTGATTACATTGTTAGTGAGTGTGGGGTATATATTGTTGGTGTCAGTGTCACATGAACGCTGAGGTACTAATGGTTCATGAATAAATTACTTGTAAAAAAATTAATTTAAGATGTATTTGTTTTCATTCACAGGAAATAGATGGATCTGTGTATCTCATCATGGAGGTATGCATGAATGTGGTAAAAAGAAAAGTTCCTCCCTGACATGGCTGCATCCTCAGTTTTTGTGCAATTTCTCTTATCTTTACAGTATTGCAATGGAGGTGACCTGGCTGAATACCTTCAATGTAAGTGTCTTTTACGCAGCACATGTCACACTATTTTTCTAGCCGCGTATTCTCAATACATGTCGCCATTGCAAGAAAAGGTCAAGCTTTGATTATTTGAAACATGTTACGTGCGGGTCTGTTTCTGGCCTTGAAGAGGTTTTGCTGTTTTCTGTGGTCTTCAGGTTGAGGTTTAAATTCTTCAAGTTCACTAGAAAATGATCACTCGCATCCCTAAACAAGATGTGTTAAAAAGCTTCAGAATTGCCTTGTGATGAGGTAATTTGTCGAGTAACCATAAATGCCCATTAATTATTATTAACATTTTTTTCCTTTCCCCGCACCCCAGCCACCATGTGATTTCCAACAGATGTAAATTCTTCAAATGACCAATGAACATGACTTACTTAAATCCCTTCATCAGGTTTCAAACAAAAGTGATGACACTGCTCAGAATATAGTTGATTTTTTTTCATTCGCTAAATTTAGCCAGTCAGTGTTGTTGTTTCAATGCTGATTTAAGTGCTCGTGTAATTCATTCGTCGTCTCCTATTTTGTAGACTTGACTGTTTTGTGTCCTTGCCAGGGGCCATTGCCAGCTATTTGCAGCACGCTACAGAGGCACTGTGGCTCACAGAGTGCCCATGTGACCTCTCCCATCTGTCACACACTTGTCCTTGTCCTCTAGTGGAAAAACACTGTAGCCTTTAAAATTAAGCACCTTTGCAAACAAAGTGTGATGTTAATGTGACCCGAGTTCTGTCTCAGTGTTGCAATCATGCTGGTGCCTGTCGTGTGGAAACAAACTTAGGAAATCAAAGACTGTCAGGAGTGAGATACTATATATTCTGAACTAAGAGTCTGAGTGACTTTAACACATCTCGCAATGATCTGGCTCGTCAATCTGACTCTTACTGAATAGCCAGCCAAATTCTGATCATTCGTGTCTTGTGCATTGGTGACCAAAGCAATTCGGGCTGCCAGAACTCTGCCAGAAATGTGAAATGCACCACACATGACCATCGACACTTCATACGTGCGGCGCGGTAATCTGCATACATTGTGAAGAGACTGACCAAGCATTGATGCTCCTTCCGCCGATCGGTTATGAGCGGATTGCTGAGGTGACGAGCGGACAGCACGAACGCTGGACAACACCGCATCTGCTCATAGTCATGGCTTCAGCGGTGAGCATGTATAGGTGCGGAAGTTGGCCAGTTTTTTCTTGTAATCCGCCAGATGTTGCTGCGCCGCGGTCGTCCTTGCCCAGATGGATAGATGGCGCCGTTTCATAAAACAAAAGCCCCAAGCACCATGAATTACCTAATCTAGAATTCTCTTGTAGTTTCTCAATTCCCATGGTTGTCCGCGTAACTGATAGCTTGCACTTTAAACTGCTTCACAAGCGTGTCTCTTTGTAGGTGCCATTTTCAAGATGTTGTTTTGCACGATGCACGTACCGGCACCTACTGGGGCATCCCTTTATCGTCCTCTTTCACACCCACCCTTTCCACTTTACTGTGTTACGTCCGCCTTTCTTCTATATAAGCAACATGTCGGCGCAGCATCAGTCGGTCAAGCGGACTCGTCATCGAAGTCACGCAACAGCATTCACAGATTTTGGAACTCGGCGCATACACAATGCGACCCGCAAAATTAAGCGGAGGAAATTTGAGACTTTTATGTGTGGCTTTTGTTCGTGAAAATACAGTGTATGCCAGTAACGGGAATTTTATAAATACTCCAAGATGCTGGAAACGCTTTGACTTTGATCTTGAAAAGCTTCAATTTAACTTTGGACATTTATGAATGCTTCAACTATATTTCCAGACATTCCGTACACTTGATAGAATGGTGTTTAATTGGAATGACTTCTGCTGTCTTTATGAATTACCAAGATGTAAACATACATTTTTCTCTCTCTGATCCACAGCTAAGGGAACATTAAGCGAGGACACAATCAGAGTTTTCTTCCAGCAGATTGCTCAGGCCATGAAGATTCTACAGAGCAAAGGCATCCTTCACAGAGACCTGAAACCTCAGAACATCTTGCTCTGCCATCCAAAGGGCAGGAGGTGCAGTTCTATCAACACCCATGTTAAGATAGGTAAAGCCACACCAGAGATTTGTAAGAGTAGAAGAAAATGTTTCAAAGTGTCTGACTGCAGTTGTTAAGGAATGGTTTTCTCATGTTAATGGGATATAACCCAACCGTACCAATACAAACATGCAACACACTATTTTTTCTATGCTTTTAATCTCACCACTTCTCTCAACCTCAACAGCTGACTTTGGCTTTGCGCGTCATCTTCAGACAAACACCATGGCAGCAACTCTATGTGGCTCTCCCATGTACATGGTGAGTTTCTAAGGTCTTTGCATTGTGTCCTCTGCTCAAGCATTGTGATGGTACTGAGCTATTCAAGTGTTTCTGGACACAGGCCCCCGAGGTTATCATGTCCCACAGTTATGATGCCAAAGCTGATTTGTGGAGCATAGGCACCATTATCTACCAGTGTCTGACTGGAAAGGCACCATTTCATGTGAGTAAAACCAAAAAGCATGCTCATGAGCTTGGACAAAGATGTCAGTCTCCTGTGTACGTTTCGAAGCAACATTTGCTGGAGTCCGTTACATAATATCCGATGACTCTGCTTTGAGATATGCACAGTTCCTAGAAAGGATAGTCTCATGACTGCCAATGCAAAACTGAGCATGATGCATGCTTTTTCTAAACACGAACATGATACATCACACGCCAGCTGCCTCACACACTCCCTGGTCTATGGTGTAGTGTGGAAAAAACGGAATGTTCATTCGGAAAGACTGTTGTTTACTGGGTGGGGGACATGCACAAGTGGTTGTGAGCCTCGAGTAAATATTGCTCCACAACACTGCTTTTACTTTTGTGTCGCTCACGTGGCTACTCAAATGAAGCTGCTGTTTGTGAATCGCATACACATTTATTTATGGGTAGAAGGAAGCCCGTGGCACTTAGCTTGATTTTGAAACATCTTTCACACAGTTAAGAAACTAACCTTCCCCCATCTATAAAGGTTATTTTTCCAGATATTTAGAAGGAAGTCCAGATAGCCATGAATCGAATCTAATGACAGTGATGATTGATATCAAACATGACACTTTTGCCTTCTGAACTATCAAATACTTCATGTGTGGACTATGTGTTGCGCATGTTTAAGTCAAACGTTGTTTTTATTTTGTTTTTACCATTCACACAAGACAAACGTGATGGTAAAAATGATAGGCACTGAGGAAAAAAAACAAGGGTAGTTTTACATGTGACCGTGACCATGATGCTGAGTGTTTGTGTGTGTATCTATGAGTTATCTCTTTTTAATACAGTTGAATATTATTGTATAGGCGAACTCACCACAGGAGCTCCGCCTCTTCTATGAATTCAACAGGACCCTTGTACCAAGGTTGGTGCACCTCTTAGACTGTACACAACTACTCTGCTGTCTTGTTCAGCACAATTTGTGCATTTTTGTTGGCATAACGTCCTTGACTTTGCTAGTTTGTGTGGCGTTTGGCCATGCTTATCTTATACTGTAATAAAGCCAGTGATAAGCTGGCCAAAATGTGTGACGAGGCAAGGTTTGTTATTTTCATGGAGCTTTCTATATATAACCTATCTGGAGCTGCCAGCTAGTGGCCTGCACTGCTATCATTTTCCATTTGACCCAGAAAGCGATACCTACAAACACACTCTGCAATGACTATATCCATTAGTGGCTGACTGCCCAAATGTTTTACCCTGAAACTATAAATTAGCAAGAAAATGACATATACGGCTCACATATTAAACAACAAAACAAAAAAAAACAAACAGATGGGCGCTTTATAACCACACAAACACAGTAGTGCAGGTACTGTGAACATACTATCGCCTTCATCCATCCATCCATCCATTATCATAGCCGCTTATCCTCACGCGAGTTGAGGCCGTGCTGGAACCTCTCCCATCAGTCTTCGAGCAGTAGGCGGTGTACACCCTGAATTGGTTGCCAGCCAATCGCAGGGCACACATTGCAAACAACCATTCACACTCACCATCACATCTAGGGAAAAATTAGTGTACCATTAATTTACCATGCATTTTTGGGGGGAATGTGGGAGGATACTGGTATCCACGCAGGCACTTGGGAGAACATGCAAACCCCACACAGGATGGCCGTCACCCAGAATCAAACCTGTGACCTCTGTACTGTGAGGTGGACGTGCGAACCAGTCGAACACTGTGCCACCTCATACTATAGCTTAAAATACCAAACTCCGTAAACAAATTCTAAACAATGTGTTGTCAACCCAAGCTCAATTTTGTTCTGTGTAGGATTTATATCATCTAGACATCTCTGTTTGTACAAAAAGGACATGTTTGTCTTTACCTCAGCATCCCCAAGGAGACATCAAGTAACCTCAGACAGCTACTGTTGGGACTTCTTCAAAGAAACCACAAGGATAGGATCAGCTTTGGTAAACATCTCCCTCATTAAAATTGAGTGTTTTTTTTTTTTATACTTTAATATTTTGGGGGGACAAGACTCATTCCTGCTAATTCTTTTCTTCTCATTCATTTTAAATTCACAACCCTTTTGTCACGCTAATAATATAACTGCCTAGGTGTTTTTTTTTTTTCCCCAAAAGTCAGATTTTTGCAGGAAATTACTCTCCATAGTCCATTGCAGTCACTGCAAAAATGCCCATCTGAAAGAGCTCATCTGAATGTGATTGGCTCTTTGAAATTGACCCTTTTGGCAACATCTCCATTGGATTATGGAGAGTCATTTCTTGCAGAAATCTAATTTGGACCCAAAAATTACCGGAACTGAGGCAGTTACGTTATTAGTGTGACGATTTATTACAAAAATAAATGTCTTTATTTGCTTCCCAAAGCCTTGTTCATGTGCTGTATTGTAGATTCACTTGCCCCTACCTCTTTGCTTTTGCAGATGAGTTTTTCTATCATCCTTTCTTGGAGACTAGCTCAGCCTCTCGGCAATGTATGTACTTGATCTTGCTTGGTTTATTACATGAAATCAACTATTGCACTCCCCACCTTAAGACGAGCACATTGTTTTTGAACAGGCTCTCCAACTCCGATCTGCTTCTATCCCAGTTCTCCCTCGGGGAGCTCTTCTAGCAGCTCCTCCACGTCCCATCCAGCCTCTCCTCTAGTGGGTACTCTTTAGACAAAAATGTCCTTTTAATTAAAAAAAAAATTGAACTGACTTTTTTTTCCTCAATTAAATCACTTTGTATATAATTTTTCAGCTTTCCAATGGAGAGAAGCATCGCTGTCAGACCAAATTGAAAAGCTCTCTTGTGTCAGACACTGTTGTCTTCCAGTTGAAAGAAATAACCAGTCATGAAAGCAGGAACAGTTCATCTTTTCCAGAAGATTATGTTATGGTACATCACGAGTCTCCCAGTAAGAATTGCAGTCACACAGTACCTCACACATCTCACAACAATCCATTTAAAAAAGACTACTTACCCTGTTTATGTATTATTTCACTGCATTACAGGTGAGTACACATGGGAGGAAGACAGTGGATCACCCGTTGAAAGTTGTCTGATATACACTGGGTGAGGCTGGAATGTTCTATTCAGTGGACTTGCTGTAGCGTGTATGTGTGTGCGCGTGTGTGTGTGCGTGAAGATTTAGTAGGTCACGGCGAAACATGAATTAATTCATTTCTTTTATTTTCATTTTGGAGATAACTCAAGTGATGAAACATGGCTAACATAAATAATTGTCAGCATTGAGGATGGTGCAAATATGCATGATATTTTCTCAACAGAAGCCCACTGATGACAGACGGAGTTCTTGAAACAATTTGCAGGACACCTCCATCTTCTCCCTTGCTGCATTGTCACTCCAAGCCTCCATGGTAAGATAGACTGGGATGGGTTTTGTCAGCCTAAATCAGAAAAAAGTCTTCTGAGATGTTTGAATGAGTTATTCATTAGCCACTCCACTTCTTATTTCATTGTTCTGCATGTGTATTTTTGGTACATTTTCATCCGCACATGAAGCCTGTGCTATGTGTCCGCAGCCATTCAGAGCCTATTCCTGTCCCAACTCAGATCCACAACTACCAGCGAATGGAGCAGAATCTGCAACCTTCCGGCTCACAAGGTTCTACCAGGTATAGAGGCACTCCTGTTTCTGATCTCTCTACATATCACTTACAGGATCTTCTGCATGACTGTTTTACACATACTCCAGGGTCCGCCTCTGTTATGCTGGCTCTACTAAAAGTTCCTCACCGTGCGGAGGATCTGGACCACATGATTCCTGCCCTGCCACCTACTCCCCAAGTCTGACTAGAAGACTCAGACCCCAGTCCTCACCACGTGGTATGAACCAATCCACTGAATCACATCTAAACTCAACAGATGAGGTGCATGATGCCTTCGATGTTCTGTAATCTAGTGGGAATTACCCCAAGGACGTCAGAGCATACTCTACCTCTTAGTACAAGAACTGAATGTCCCATGGAGTCTCCTAATAAGAGAGACAGCCCCAGCCACAAGGTCAGATTATAATGTGCATGTGCGCGTGTGTGTGTGTGTGTGTGTGTGTGTGTGTGTGTGTGCGCGCGTGTGCGTGTGAATACACAATTACATGTAAATTATAAATTTTCATTTGATCACTGTACACACTTAAGCCACATTGTGCCATGGTGCGCATTTTTCATTTGACAGTCAACTAATCAACTCTAAAAGGAGCAAAATATTTTGTGTATCACGCAAACTGAGCTGAAACACATTGAATTTAAAAAGAAAGAAAGAAAACAGAATCCCAGCATAAACATTTGGTTTACGCTGGGTTTTTCTGTGTTGCTTATTTCTATTCATTTATTCCTTTTTTTTTTTTTTTTTTAAACCTTTCTTAGCAGGACACTTGCGGGATAGACGTGTGTAGCCCCAGCCTTGCGCCTGCTTTCCACACCAACTATGGCAGTAGACCCCTCAACAAAAAGGGCCGATTTAAAAGGTCAGAACAAGTTATTGTTATTGTCTGTAGTCCCAGTACAAAGAATAGCGAAGCGATTTAATAAATGATTAAATGTTCACTTCACTCGCTTTCTTTGTGTATTGAATGGCCAGATCACGGAACATTGGCAGACTGTCTGACATTTTGCTTAAAGCTGCATTTGGTGCTCAAATTCTTGAACCGAGAAGTAATGAAAGCCTCTGCTATGAAAAGACCATGGATACCACAGGTACTGGCCTTAATCTTAATTCAACCACAAAATGGTTTGCTGCACAGACCACGATAGTACTGTATGTCCAAAAATTCCTTGTTAGATATTGCTGTGGCCGTTTTCTCTGTCCTTGAAACTTGACTGATTCAAACTTATAGCTCCACCTACTGGCTATCATAGAGCGCTTGCTTCATCGGGTAGCCCACCAACTGCAGTATTCTCCTTTGGTTCTCCAGCTATTGGAAACACTCCTCCTGATACTATGTTCCAAAGGACGCAGCAGACAGGTATTGTTGAGTGAATGCAATTTGTCTTTTTGGCCTGGATAGGCAGGTTAATGGATTACTTTAAATTATCCCTAGGTGTGAGTGTGAGCGCGGATGGTTGTTCGTCTATGTGTGCCCTGCGATTGGTTGTCAACCAGTTCAGGGTGTCCCCCGCCTACTGCCCGAAGACAGCTGGGATAGGCTCAAGCACACCTGCGACGCTTGTGAGGATAAGCAGATTAGAAGATGGATGGATGGATGATAGAGAGAAAGATATAAATTTGTATCTAAAGAGATATACTGTATATCTAGAGAGAGAGAGAGCGAGAGAGAGAGAGAGATTAATCTAGAGAGAGATCTATGTATAAATCTCTTTCTCTCTCTCCCTCTCTCTGGAGAGAGCTATCTATCTATCTAAGATAAGTATAATTTCATTTTGGGGCTCGAACAGATTAATTCCATTTACATTCATTTCAGTGGGAATCATGACCTCAATTTATGAATATTACAATTAAGCTTGTAACTTGAGGTTCAACTATTAACATATTATATTTGGAATTATTTGTTTTGCCCTGAAATGACAGAGTCATGATTAAAGCTAAAAATATTTGCTCCTTATTATGATACATTTGTTTTAGTACTGCGAAATGACCCAGTAACAAAAGTTTATTTCAACAACAAGCTGTTTATTTCTGGATGTTTCAGCTGTGTATTTTTTAACATAGGCTCACCCAACTGCATTGGCACAGCCTGGTTACTCAACAGTCACCTTCGTTATCAAAGAAACTGTACAAGCAGTGTGTCTGAAGCCATGGATGTTACTCCACACTGCAGTTTGGTTTTTCATCCTCCTGAGCTACCCGAAGATACACTAATGGAGGTGCACATTACTTTTGCTAATATTTGGTGAAAGGAAATGCTGCGAGTTATGTTACCGAGGTTGCTGAACATGTAACTGAGCTTCCTGTAGTCACAGTGTTTTATCCATTTGATACTTCCACAGCAGGTCCATACAGATGCGTTGAGTGACCTCCAGTTCGTATTGGCTTTTGTGCACTGTATCATGGAATTGGCTTCTTCAAAGGACCCGGTGTTGGATCCCATCAGCAGCCCTGAGACTTCCTTTATAGAACACAGTCTGTTGACAGACCAAATCAGCCTCTTGAGTCGAGACTGGAGGTCAGAATATTCATTGTAAAATTTTGTTAAATACAAAGTCCAACTCCTCTCCTGACAGATGACCAAGATTGCTTTGTGGTGTTACGTTCTCCTTACAGCTATGCAGAACAGTTATTGTTGTATATGAAAGCAGCAGAGTCTCTGTCCACAGCTCTGCGTGATGCCAAAGAAAATATCCAGCAAGGTCGACTGCTTCCTTCATCTACAGTCAAGCAAGGTGAAACCACTTTTGGTGTTGTGACCTTCATTAATCTGTGTCAATTAGTTCATTTATACGTTCCACATATAGCGATGTGAGAATTAAAGTCATTGGCTCTTCCTCTACAGTAATAATCATGACAAGTTGTAATAACTACTGTCTCCTTTATGAAGTGATCAAGAAGCTGAATGAATTGTACAAGAGCTGTGTTACATGCTGTCGCTCCTTGAGCAATCGCCTGCAAAAATTTTTGATGGACAAGCAGAAGCTTATGGATCACTTTACTGGACTCACAGCAGAGAAGCTCATCTATTGTCGAACTGTGCACATGGTGAGTTCCCGCCCTCACTCCCAAATGATGTGCTGCTCATATTGCATCACCGTCTTGTTTTGTTTTCAAATTGCTTTCAGGTACAATCTGCAGCTTTAGATGAGGTGTTCCACTGTGGTACCGAAATAGTCCAGCGCTACCATAAAGCTCTTCTGCTTCTGGAGGGTTTGTCCCGATTCGTCACAGAGGAAAAGGACATTGACAGTATTGAAAGATGTAAGTGCGAACAAGATTATATTTTGTCTTCAATGCAATATTAGTTTTCCAGCAAGCCATTAATGCTGGGCTCATATGAATTGTTGTTATAATTGTGCTATCTCTATTTTCCCAGGCAAGCAGTGTATTGAACGACACCTCTCTGCTCTGAAAACTTAGCACTGTCGAAGTGTTGTAGTACTGCCTTCACAGAAACTTTGTTGTCATTCCCCATTCACCTCATTGCATTGAAGAGGATGGAGCCTTCTGTTGAGTTACATAAGCACTTTTATCTTTCTCAAGGGAACGACCACTGACTGGAGTGACAAGCACACGGTCCAGCATCTGAAATCTTGACAAATGCACAGAAGACTGGACTTCCTTAGGTCTGATCTTGAAGTGAGATTTGTAACGATGTTTTGTTTGTTTGTTGCTTGATGAGACCGATATTTTTGCTCAATATTTTTTGCGTACCTTTTGTTTTTGTGTGTTTTGCACTTAGAAATGTCCAATTACAGGCCATACTTGAAACAAAGGCTATAATTTAGTGGTGTTTGACAAACAGGAATCAAAAAATGCTGAACGAAATGACCAACTACTGTAATTACGTAGCTTATAATAGTGCCTTTTTCAAGGTGCATTGACACCTGATATCAGATATTTAGAACAGTTTTAATTGAATATGTGGATACTCATTGTTACTTTTGTGACGCAAGTGATGTTATTTATTATGTTTCGGTTTGCTGCATGGCATATTTTTGTATGTGTACTTTTTACATGAATTTCAAAAGCACTTTGCTAATATGTTAATGAACTAATGTATGATTCTTGTGAAGAATAAAATGTATGTGAGCTCTTTGTGTTTTCTACTGCTTTTTTTAACGGTGTGTCAGTTTTGCGAAAGCGAACTGTTAAGGCTAGTAAGTACTGTACTGTACTCCAAATTTATAATGATTAATTGAGGGGGCGCGAGGGAACATAATTTTGATTCACTCACGACTACTTATCAGCCATCATTTCAATATATGGAGTCACAATTTACCTGTCTGGTGTTTTATTTTTCATAAGGATTAATAACATAGAATACCGAATCCCATGCGAATATGATGTCAAACACAATTTATTTTTACGGAACAGCAACAATCGCAATTGTTGTGCACGCCTTCAACTTCCTGTAAAACAGGACCACAACCGGGTTAAACCATAGGTCGCTGTGGTCGCCATGTTGCTCAATGAAATTAGCTTCAAACATTGACTATTCGTTAGCAATATTGAAACGTTATAGTTCGTCACATAACATTTGTTACTGCTTTTATGTTGTTCTAAAATGACGTAGGTAACATTAAACGACGAAAGAAGAGTCGTACCATGTAAGTAATACAGTATACACGGTTTAATTTATTATTCGTAATTGTTGGCCTTCTAGCAATAACAAGCTAGCACTCCGAGCGTTTGCTAGCACGCGTACCGTAGCGATGGGAATTGTATGTGTTGAAATAGCTTATATAGCCCCGTAGCAGGTCTGGCGATATATTATACGCAATGTACGTGTGCTATCATTCAACCTTTACTATCAGAGATGGCAATATGTGGGTCTATTTACAGAGGACCCTTGCATGTGATGCAAACCGGCTAAGCTAACGTTACGCCCCTGAGCGATATCGTTATTTTGACAGAAGAGATCCCGAAACACCCCGACTGTGAAATTGTTCTTATCCTAAAGTCATTCTTGTGTCCACCAATTGAAGCTGATAATACACATTTAATGCGTTGCTGGCTGTTGCAATTCAAAACAAACAAACAAAAAAAGCTATTAATAACAATTACGGAACCTACAGTGGATTTTTATAAGGCCATCAATTGTTTTTTTTTTTTTTTACCTCTTCGTAAAACTACATTTCACGTTATATTTACTTTCAATGAGACCCAAATCAACTGTGGTTATTGAGTATTATACTGTATGTTAGATTAATGCTGTTGATGACACATAAGGCACAGTATTCTGGTTACAATCTTTTAAGCACAAATTGAGCACATAATTCATTTATTAAGAGCGAAAGTGATGTAAATACGATCTGACAGTTAGACAACAGGAACATTTAAAAGCCTCACTATGTGCATTTATGAGTAAACCTTGGATTTTTCCCCCTCTCCACAGATTATTGAGCGAGCTACTGCAAGTGTGTCACGCGATGCACCATGGAAGTGGGTCGCAGAACATTCAACGACAACTCCAGAGATCCAAGTCTGTTAGTGGCTCAGAAGTTGAGGATCAGCAGCAGCAGCAGCAGCAGCAGCAGCAAGCGACCATGGCAGCTTCACAGCAACAAACTACAGTTACTCACCCTCAGTCACCTGTGACCACATTTTCTTCTGCCAGCCCATCAGCTCCTCAATCTCCCAACTATCAGATAATCATGAGTCGCAGCCCAGTCACTGGTCAGAACATGAACATCACTTTACAAAATGTGGGACAAATGGTGACTGGCAACCAGCAGATCACCCTAACCCCGCTTCCCCTGCAAAACCCAGCATCCCCTGGCTTCCAACACACAACACCACAATGGAGGTTTGAGCATGCTCCATCTTCCTACATCCAGGTCACATCTCCTTTACCCCAACCCATGCAGCCGCAAAGCCCCACCCAGCATAGCCCAGTCTCACTGCAAGGCATCACAAGGCCTGGAGCCCCCACAGCTACTCTTGGTGTGTGCGGACAGAGTCCGACACGATTTGTTGAGGCGGGTATGTTAGTGCGGCAAATCAGTTTAGGCAGCCCTTCGGGAAGTGGTCATTTTGTATATCAGGATGGTACAGGGCTGGCCCAGATTGCACCTGGAACTCCTGGTCAAATTCAACTGTCTTCTCCAGGAGCACCAGGTTCCGTTAGGGAACGCCGTCTTTCTCAGCCTCACTCACAGACTGGAGGCACCATTCACCATCTTGGACCTCAAAGTCCCGTGGCTACCAGTACTGCTCTCTCCACTTTGGGCAGCCCTGGACACATTACCACTTCTAACCTACCTCCACAGATCAGCAGCATCATACAAGAGCAGCTCGGACGGCCTGTGATATTTGATAAGACTCAACAGAGTGTAGTTGGTGCTGTTGGATCCACAACCACGGCGTCTTTTAGTATACCTTCCACCATCCCACCCTCCAGCCCCTCCCTTACCAGCCCATCCCAAGTAAATACCAACAATCCCCTTGCAACCACCAACACTGCACTAGGCACTGTTAAAAAACAGGTTCCCAAGAAGTTAGAGGAGATTGCTCCTTCAACCCCAGAAATTGCCCAGCTACGCAAACAGTGCTTAGAGCACCATGCCAAGAAGATGGACAATTTAAAGGAGGTGTTCAATGAATACCTTATAGAACTCTTCTTTCTTCAGCATCTTCAAGGAAATATGATGGACTACTTGGCTTTCAAAAAGAAGCCTTGCGTTCCTTTGTATACTTACTTAAGACAGAACGATTTGGACCTGGAAGAGGAGGAGGAAGAGGAGGAACAGTCAAAGGTTATCAACGATGAGGTATTGGTTGAGCCAGAATTCAGTGCTTTTTCAACTCAACATTAATCTTTTCCTTCTTTGAATGGTGCTCCTTTAAAACTTTTGCTTCTCTCAGGTAAAAGTTGTCACAGGGAAAGATGGTCAAGCAGTGACGCCTGTTGCCATAGCAACACAGCTTCCTCCCAATGTATCTGCAGCTTTCTCTGCCCAGCAGCAATTTCAGGTAATAGATGCAATCCTTGTGTGAAACACTATCTGCAGTGGATTATCTATAGGTAACGAGATGATCTTCCTTGAATTTCTTGTGGCATAGGTACTCCAAGGGCCAGCTGGCACGCTTGCCAACCCCGCAGACATGGATGCCTTCAAGAGGCAACAGGCTATGGTGCAAGCAGGTAGGGCGAGGATCGAAAACTCCTGTCTGTTGCTTTTTTTCCCCCTCCGTTTGCTTTGTTTTCTGTTCTTTTTCTTTTCTCCCTTTAATTGCTTCTGCTTTTAGATATTTGGCATCCTCTACTAGCGCTCTATGTTGAAGTGTTTTCTTCGAGGAAGGAGAAGTGGCCTGTGAGGTCTTCGGAAGGTCATTGCCCTGTGCAGAGTACTTTTTTTCCGTTTTGAGGGTATTGTGTGTTTTAAATCCCAGATCAGGCTAAACGATCCCGGATTGACGTTGGTCGCCATGGGCTGATTTTCCAGCATCCTGGTGTATCTCCTTTAGGATCGCCTGGCGTGCCACTCCAACAGCTTATGCCAACTGTGCAAGGTAGGAGTGCTACAACGAGGCCCTCCATTCTTCGTATGCTGCTGGATGCTTCCCTTTCTTCACATGAAGAAGATTTAAGTATCTGAGCCAAAACATTCCCCTTTGACAAATAAGCTCCAAGCAGCATCAATCAGGTGATCTTCCGATGCTGGATTTCTCAGCAGTCCTTCCTCAGGAAATTCAGGCTTAGTTCAACCAACACCGCCTCTCTGTCAGGATGAAATGGGAAGAAGATTTTCCAACTGTGAAGAATAGTCATCACACACTGGGAAGATGCCTTGTCTTAACATTTTCCTTTTGTCGTGTCTTTGGCCATCCTTTGTCATCCATTTGTTTTTGTTTCTTTTTAAGCAGTTGTCTTTTCGACTGACTGCCATGTGATGATGGCTTTTATTTTCATTTGATTGGTTTATTCATTTATTTTTGTTAAACTACACTTGGATTAAAGAAAGTGGGAACCCAGTGGGAATGAGCGCACTTTCTTGTGGGTTTTCCCATTAAATGACTCCATTTGTTGTCACGGTGTCTTTTGGTTGCCCATTGTCATTTCTTGTGCAAGTCTTTCATTCTCCGGTTGTCCATGCATCATCAACAAGGTTTCTGAGTCATTATTCCGATACCTCTTTAAGTGTCTTTCTGTATCTCATGGTCACATTGAGTTGATTTCGCTTCATGTTATCTCATGGCATTTTGTTCTGACTTGGCTTCTTTCCCTCAGTCTAAGTAGGAGGGGAATCATGTGGAGGACTTGCGTTCACCGCACAGGTTTTTGCGATTGTGATGGTGTGGGTGTGTCAGGGCCAGGTGTTGGTGGTGTGACGTGCAGGGAGGTAAGGCAGGCGCTGCTTTAGATTGCACAGCTCCGCTGAGGCCTGCTGTCTGCAAAACCCGATGTTTGTCCTTGCGCTCACCTCTGTGCTTTGCTGCTGTGAGGCATTCTGATGCCTTGAATACTGCTAGAATGACATAGCTTTCATGCATGCATGTGAAACATGCCGTTTTTGTGTGTCTGCTTTGTAGTTTTATTTTCCCTTTTCTTTTCGCTGTCTTTTTGTTGTTGTTTTTTCTTCCCCATTTTTAAACATCTTTACTCTTTCCAAACCTCTCAGTGCATCTATAGTTTTGGACATATTTTAACCACATTCAACATGAAATGCAATGCTTTGATTTTGCATTAAACTATCTAATGTTTTGTTTGAGAGACATGTAGATGACCACATTAATTTCATTTCTTCTGTAACCATTCTGCTGTATTAGTTTATGCTATGATCATCAGGAAGTAGTATACTTCTGTTCAATCAATTTCATCTATTTCATTTGGCGCTGTTCTCAGGAGCTCCAATTAAAAACATTCAAGTGCTATTTAATTTATGATTAGCTTCTATTATTCAGGGAAAGCTACCAAACACCTGTATTCAATTAAAATAGCATCTATAGTTTTGGACATATTTTAACCACATTCAACATGAAATGCAATGCTTTGATTTTGCATTAAACTATCTAATGTTTTGTTTGAGAGACATGTAGATGACCACATTAATTTCATTTCTTCTGTAACCATTCTGCTGTATTAGTTTATGCTATGATCATCAGGAAGTAGTATACTTCTGTTCAATCAATTTCATCTATTTCATTTGGCGCTGTTCTCAGGAGCTCCAATTAAAAACATTCAAGTGCTATTTAATTTATGATTAGCTTCTATTATTCAGGGAAAGCTACCAAACACCTGTATTCAATTAAAATAAAAATATATTCTAGCAAGACCACAAGACATTTACAGGGCTTCATATGTAAATACACACGTTTATTTCTTTGTACATCTGCCCTTTGTTTGTCCTATAATTTGTTTTTTATGTGTCTAGGCGGGATGCCGCCGACACCTCAAGTGGTCCAAATTGCAGGACAGAAGCAGAACCAACAACAGTATGACCCATCCAAAGGACCTCCAGTGCAGAATGCAGCTAGCCTACATACTCCACCTCCTCAGCTGCCAGGCAGGTTGCCACAAGGGGCTCTCCCAATGACTGGCCTGCCAGTGACACTGTCCCAGCAGGCTCAGATTGTGGAGAGTACAGTCCAACCTGGTGGTCAGCTCCAAGCGCAGGTGAAAGTGCAGGCAGGTGGCCCAATCATGGCATCAGCAAATCCCCACACACAACTCCAGACCCAGCTCCAACAGCAGATGCAATCAGGTCTTCATATCCAGTTGCCTCCCCAGCAGCAGCAAAACCAGGCAATGCTACAGACAGGGCAAGCGGTCAGTCTCCTTGAAGACATATGCATACAGTTTGCATTAATGTTTACACTTAAATTGCGATACAATCTTAAGATTTGTTCCCTTCCACATAGACGGTGACTCTTGGTCGTCCCGGTGCAGAGTCAGCTCAACCCATTCAAAGGATTATGACCAACTCAATATCGCTCACCTCAATGTCGTCTACTCCTACCCCTACTTCAAACTGCGTTCCGACCCCTCAACCAACAAGTCCTCTGCGCCCACTTGCTGCCAATACAAACCCAAGCACCCAGTCCAAACTGACAGGAACAAATGGTAGCTCTGGAATCAAAATGAGTGGCTTTGGTCAAAGTGCGACCATGCAGTCGTCGTCGTCGCAGGAGGCTGCCCAAGATAAGCAAGTTGAGCAAGCTAAACTGGTAAGTTTCAGAATAACCAATCTGGATGCACATTTTTTTGTTTCTTGGTTACAAGTGATTTAGTCCTTTTTTTAAAAAAATATAATAACCTTTATTATTTCCCCAATGGGGAAATGTTTGCAGCATTTCAGCTGCAGTAATGGTTGCAGGGAACAAAAAATAATTAGCAAGCAAGGAGGAGACAGATGTGTCGGCTACCCATTTAGATGTGCTCAAGGATCAAAAACAACATACATGAACCTGGACACAGTACAGAGTAAAGAGAAGTTCACGCAAAACGAGTGAGCCCATTGTCCGTGATGCCAGCCAGGACTCCATAAACGACAGCAGCCTCACATCCCTGAAGTCCCCCTTATGTCAATGCCACAAGCTTGTCCATCTTATTAGGGATAGAGCTAACATTAGCTATGATAAGAGACATCCAGACAGATTTGGAGACTTTCATTGCTCACTGCTCTGCACCGGCACTACATCCCCATTTCCTCCTTGCTGTCAGGTCAAGTGCTGATAGCCATTGTTGCTCACAGCTGATCCTGACTATAAACATTGCAGTGGCTCCAGGCTAGTACAGATAGGCATGTCCACGTTTATACAATAGAAGAAACACACTGAGGTTCAGGAATACAAACAAACGAGGTAAAAAAAACTTTAAAAAGAGAAGAAAAGCCACTAGTGGTGTGGAGACACTCTCGCTGTGCCGGCCGTGGATTAGGTTTTTGATGATTGAGCTCTTATATAAACTAACATCATTGTCTTGATTATAATCTAAATAAGAGTTTTTCTTTTTTTTTTTTTTTTGGTCCCATTTCAATTTTAGCGGTGCGTTGAGATGAGTGACCGGTCTTGACTGGACTAGTTTCTGATCTGCAAGCTGTCTATTGGCCTCTTTTGTTTTTGCTGTGAGCTCCAAGTGCAAAATTGACATACAAGAGCTGTATGGTGGCCCTTGACTGAACTCACTTCCCAATAAGTGGCACTTTGGTAGCTATAACCCATACATTTTCTTCAAAGAGGGTTCAAGCTGTATAATGCCACTTTCGGCAGGCCACTGTCAAACTAAACTTAAAACAAAAAGAATTACACATGGATTTAAGGCAACCACTTAGTCTCTGCTACCTAAATGTTTCCATAACAAAGGAAAACTCCAAAGGTACATGGGCTCGCTAAGTAGCGTCTATGTATCTTTGTTGTTGAGCTTTACACGTCGCATATCTGAACACAAACAATGCTACAACACACATAGACAAATGATATTGCAATACTCACAGGCATATTTATCTTTTGTGAATAACCCCTAATATCAATGCTGTACTGAGAATATGGGGGATGAGCTCATTCTCGAGTATAGTATATCTGTATGTTATGTCTGTCTTGCCCAGATGGCCAAGGCGTGCACACCGGAATGAGCAGCATAATTGAAGGAGAATGTGTGACCAAAACATTTCTTTTTAATTGTATTTGATTATGCTGTTACTCTGCGATTGGCTGGCAACCGGTTTAGGGTGTCTGTGCCTTTTCTGTCTGTGTCATATCTTTAGGAGAATCAAGTGCACCAACGCATATCTGAGCTGAGAAAGGACGGCCAGTGGTCAGCCAGTAGGCTTCCCAAACTTGTGGAGGCCGTTCGTCCAAAGTCCCACTGGGACTACCTCCTGGAGGAGATGCAGTGGATGGCAGCCGACTTTGTCCAGGAGAGAAGATGGAAAGAGGCTGCGGCAAAGAAGGTACAATGAATGTAAAGTTTGAAATGTTCAAAAGTCTCCAGAATTTGATATATAAAGTCGAAGTGTCTTCTGATTCTGTTTCAGCTGGCACGCACATGTGCACGTTACCATCAAGAGCAGAGGAAAAGTGTAGAGAGGTCAAAAAAAGAAAAGGAAATTCATCTTCGCCAGATTGCCAGCACAATAGCCAGAGAAGTGGAATTCTTTTGGTCTAACATTGAGCAGGTATGCTTCCTAAAATTGAAAGGATCCATCGTATAGGACATTTGAATCGGTACCAATTTATTATGAGATCAAATTCAAAACATTTGAATGTAAAACTTTTTGTCAGGTTGTGGACATTAAACTTCACTTTGAAATTAATGAAAAAAGGATTAGAGCGCTTAGCTTACAGGAGGCATCAGTCAAAGGTATGGCTTATTCATTTCACATTTTATTTTTCCTGTGATTAAAAAATGTATAATAATCGTCTACAAATTCAATTGTTATGATACCAGGTCATTCTGTTGGCGAGACAGCTGATAAAGAGGTACGTTCTCTGCTTGAACACAAATATAAAAGTATAAAATCACATTTTACATATATTTTCTCTTTTAGGAGCTTCACAGTGTGAAAAGAAAAAGAAAATCAAATTCACCTTTGAGTGTTGAAGCCGGTACGTGTTCAACCATAGAATTAAAAAAAAAATATATATATATATCTATATCTTTTCTCTTGGTTTCCCAAAAAAATAAAGAGAACGGAAAT